>NC_052311.1:62952060-63002060 GCF_016432855.1 Salvelinus namaycush | reverse complement strand
ACAGAGCAGCTAACAGTCCTGGTATGCCTGGTTAACACACTGGGGAGGCCTGCTCAAACCATCAACATCACACACACAGTCAATACAAGCATGTCTCAAACAGGTAATGAAGTGTAGTACAGGCTAACCACAAACAGCGTCTGACTACGGTGACTTCAATGCATTCCTTCCTCATTCATTCCTCAGGATCAGCAGGAGGAGACAGAGACGTGGCCTGAACAGACAGCAGTGTTGTGTTGTACTGGACTGGTACATGGCCTGAACAGACAGCAGTGTTGTGTTGTACTGGACTGGTACATGGCCTGAACAGACAGCAGTGTTGTGTTGTACTGGACTGGTACATGGCCTGAACAGACAGCAGTGTTGTGTTGTGATGGACTGGTACATGGCCTGAACAGACAGCAGTGTTGTGTTGTGCTGGACTGGTACATGGCCTGAACAGACAGCAGTGTTGTGTTGTACTGGACTGGTACATGGCCTGAACAGACAGCAGTGTTGTGTTGTACTGGACTGGTACATGGCCTGAACAGACAGCAGTGTTGTGTTGTGATGGACTGGTACATGGCCTGAACAGACAGCAGTGTTGTGTTGTACTGGACTGGTACATGGCCTGAACAGACAGCAGTGTTGTGTTGTGCTGGTACATGGCCTGAACAGACAGCAGTGTTGTGTTGTGCTGGACTGGTACATGGCCTGAACAGACAGCAGTGTTGTGTTGTGCTGGACTGGTACATGGCCTGAACAGACAGCAGTGTTGTGTTGTGATGGACTGGTACATGGCCTGAACAGACAGCAGTGTTGTGTTGTACTGGACTGGTACATGGCCTGAACAGACAGCAGTGTTGTGTTGTGATGGACTGGTACATGGCCTGAACAGACAGCAGTGTTGTGTTGTGCTGGACTGGTACATGGCCTGAACAGACAGCAGTGTTGTGTTGTGATGGACTGGTACATGGCCTGAACAGACAGCAGTGTTGTGTTGTACTGGACTGGTACATGGCCTGAACAGACAGCAGTGTTGTGTTGTACTGGACTGGTACATGGCCTGAACAGACAGCAGTGTTGTGTTGTGATGGACTGGTACATGGCCTGAACAGACAGCAGTGTTGTGTTGTGCTGGACTGGTACATGGCCTGAACAGACAGCAGTGTTGTGTTGTGCTGGTACATGGCCTGAACAGACAGCAGTGTTGTGTTGTACTGGACTGGTACATGGCCTGAACAGACAGCAGTGTTGTGTTGTGCTGGACTGGTACATGGCCTGAACAGACAGCAGTGTTGTGTTGTGCTGGACTGGTACATGGCCTGAACAGACAGCAGTGTTGTGTTGTGCTGGACTGGTACATGGCCTGAACAGACAGCAGTGTTGTGTTGTGATGGACTGGTACATGGCCTGAACAGACAGCAGTGTTGTGTTGTGCTGGACTGGTACATGGCCTGAACAGACAGCAGTGTTGTGTTGTGCTGGACTGGTACATGGCCTGAACAGACAGCAGTGTTGTGTTGTGCTGGACTGGTACATGGCCTGAACAGACAGCAGTGTTGTGTTGTGCTGGTACATGGCCTGAACAGACAGCAGTGTTGTGTTGTACTGGACTGGTACATGGCCTGAACAGACAGCAGTGTTGTGTTGTGCTGGTACATGGCCTGAACAGACAGCAGTGTTGTGTTGTGCTGGACTGGTACATGGCCTGAACAGACAGCAGTGTTGTGTTGTACTGGACTGGTACATGGCCTGAACAGACAGCAGTGTTGTGTTGTACTGGACTGGTACATGGCCTGAACAGACAGCAGTGTTGTGTTGTGATGGACTGGTACATGGCCTGAACAGACAGCAGTGTTGTGTTGTGCTGGACTGGTACATGGCCTGAACAGACAGCAGTGTTGTGTTGTGCTGGACTGGTACATGGCCTGAACAGACAGCAGTGTTGTGTTGTACTGGACTGGTACATGGCCTGAACAGACAGCAGTGTTGTGTTGTGCTGGACTGGTACATGGCCTGAACAGACAGCAGTGTTGTGTTGTGATGGACTGGTACATGGCCTGAACAGACAGCAGTGTTGTGTTGTACTGGACTGGTACATGGCCTGAACAGACAGCAGTGTTGTGTTGTGCTGGACTGGTACATGGCCTGAACAGACAGCAGTGTTGTGTTGTGCTGGACTGGTACATGGTCTCACTCAGATCATGTTTGACATCATACAGGGATCCTATACAGAACAGTTAAACCAGGTTTATAAATAACACTGAGTGTACAAAACATTAGGAACACCTTCCTAATATTGAGTTGCACCCCCTTTTGCCCTCAGAACAGCCTCAATTCGTCGGGGCAAGGACTCTACAAGGTGTCGAAAGCGTTCCACAGGGATGCTGGCCCATGTTGACTCCAATGCTTCCCGCAGTTGTGTCATGTTGGCTGGATGTCCTTTGGGTGGTGGAACATTCTTGATACACACAGGAAACTGTTGAGTGTGAAAAACCCAGCATCATTGCAGTTCTTGACACTCAAACCGGTGCGCCTGGCACCTACTACCATACCCTGTTCAAAGGCACTTAAATATTTTGTCTTGTCCATTCACCCTCTGAATGTCACACATACACAACCCATGTCTCAATTGTCTCAAGGCCTAAAAATCGTTATTTAACCTGCCTCCCCTTCATCTACACTAATTGAAGTGGATTTAACAGGTGAAATCAATAAGGGATCATAGGTTTCAACTGGATTCACCTGGTCTGTATATGTCATGGAAAGAGCAGGTGTTCTTAATGTTTTGTACACTCAGTGTATGGATTCATAGATCCAAAACGCTACTTCTAAACACCCCACCTTTAAGTAAGATGTCTACTGCCTCCTTATTACAGTGTTATACACTGTGGACATACTTATGAACACTCCAGGATCATCATGTGGCTCACCATGCTCTACTAGAGTGGGATGGAGGTTGCTAATAGCAGGAAGAAATCTTACAGGGTCTAGCTTTACTGTATCATGCCTTGCAATAGATTACCGTGATTCTGCCCTGTCTAATAATACCATCTCTTCATTCTTTTCATGGCCACTCACTGCACAGTAACGTAGCAATTTACTCCCTGCTTATCGACTGTGTCAACACTCATTCCTGGTGAAAGTATAATAATATTTTCTCTCCTCTCCTGCCGTCTAACAGGAGTCAGTGAGTGAGGTGTGTTATGGTAGAGGTAACATGCAGGGGTTGGGAGGTGGGGTAGTCGACATTAACAAGCGTGAAAATGAGTGTGGTTCGTCTGACGGAAATACCGTATTACTATAACTGGAGCTTCTAGGTGAATTCTGGAGAGATGGATATTACTGATAGGATTTAGGTCTAACCCTCCCACTGCAATTCAGGGGAGGGGGAGGGGTTTGATCCAGCAACCAGCAGGAGAGAAGATAGCCCTACACAATGAGGAAGCTATGTAAGTTCATTACCATATTGTACAGTTAAACCATGCAGGAGAGAAGATAGCCCTACACACTGAGGAAGCTATGTAAGTTCATTACCATATTGTACAGTTAAACCATGCAGGAGAGAAGATAGCCCTACACAATGAGGAAGCTATGTAAGTTCATTACCATATTGTACAGTTAAACCATGCAGGAGAGAAGATAGCCCTACACAATGAGGAAGCTATGTAAGTTCATTACCATATTGTACAGTTAAACCATGCAGGAGAGAAGATAGCCCTACACAATGAGGAAGCTATGTAAGTTCATTACCATATTGTACAGTTAAACCATGCAGGAGAGAAGATAGCCCTACACAATGAGGAAGCTATGTAAGTTCATTACCATATTGTACAGTTAAACCTTGCAGGAGAGAAGATAGCCCTACACAATGAGGAAGCTATGTAAGTTCATTACCATATTGTACAGTTAAACCTTGCAGGAGAGAAGATAGCCCTACACAATGAGGAAGCTATGTAAGTTCATTACCATATTGTACAGTTAAACCATGCAGGAGAGAAGATAGCCCTACACAATGAGGAAGCTATGTAAGTTCATTACCATATTGTACAGTTAAACCATGCAGGAGAGAAGATAGCCCTACACACTGAGGAAGCTATGTAAGTTCATTACCATATTGTACAGTTAAACCATGCAGGAGGGCAAAAAAGGCCAGACTGCAGAATCCCACTTCTGCCACCAACGTAGTGATTAAGGTGGCAGTCAAAATGGGATTTGAACCAGCAACCCTGTGGTTAGAGGTGAATGTGCAAAACCTCTTGTGCCATAAGAGGCCGTGGCTGTGGCTGGGCATTTTCTCTCACATGATGTAAGCCTACAGGGAGGCTATAAGTAGCTTTCTAAATATCCTGCCTCAGCCTTTGTACCTTAGAGAATGATGCCTGCAGTTGTTTAGGTGAATCACTTCAACTTCAAGTTCTTTGAGCTTTGAGACCTAGAGAAAAGCCATAGTGTGTATAAATATAACACATTATTCATGGTTGTTTGAAGATAAGGAGTGAGTCCACTGAGGGAGCTCCAGTAGGTAACTTGATTACCATATCATACAATTGGACAGGGGAGCAGCAGCAGGGGGGAACCAGGGAAACAGCTGTATGCCTACACAGTAAATAGCTGGGCCAAGTCTCAGCATAGAGAATGACCCTGCACACTGTAGTGGTTATAGAGGTCTTTCAACTGGTTTACAGGATCAGTGTTTATGTTCTAGGACCTATGATGTACTGTAGGTGCATTAGCTGGCTGTGGTATAAAGGTCCAGAGACTTCTCTGCAGAGGTTGTAGGTCCTACAATGCCATTGGGATAACGAATACACTGATGAATCTCGAACTAGAAAATGCCTAATTTTCATGAACATGTTTGTATAGGCTACTTAAACTTTCAAAATGCTGTCATTGAAGTGACTTTGTAAAAGGTCAAGGTCGGGGTCAAGGATTAAAGGTATTCGTGAGAAAAAAAACAGCTCTAGAAAGGTTGAGATGATAGACAACGTGACAACTCACACTGGTTACAAACTTACCTTTGAGGAGAACTATTAACTTGAGGAGTAGCAGGTATTTGTGCAGCTCCATGTTGTAAAGGATGGACGGGCTTCGTGTTATCTCTCTTTCTGTTCCGGACTTGAGCTTTAATTTCCCTAGAGTTCGTTTAAATTCAGTGCTCCGGCATAACAGCGCGAACACAGGCGCGGTCTTTCAACTCGCGGTATTCCCCAGGGATCCGTGAAAACCGTAAAAAACACAGTTCCAGTGGTATTGCTTGGGCGCGTTGTAATGTAACCGTGTTGTGTTGCTTCCGACAACCCTGCTTCACATATTATTGAGCGAAAAACAGACTACTTAGTTATGGTCTGTTGCTGTAACCGCTATCAGGTTTAGCAATATGTTGACAGGTTTTTAATGAATTAAACAGAGGTTGTTCTAGGTTTATTTTATTTTTGACAAACAGTAGCCTAAACTATCTAAATATTTTTGGGCCGGAATATGTGCCATCAATTATTACCTTAACCTGTGCGCAACTAACACCTCAAATGTCTAAACAACTAGTCAAAAACAACTAAACAACTGATTCAAGCTCAAAACCAACACCTGTCCCGAAGAAAAGTCCAATTTAGTGTCGTTAAACCTTCACTAATGCGTAACAGATTCACAAATGCATGTTTAATTGCTTCCAATAAAGAAAAACCCATAGGCCTAACTATCAGTCAGATAGTCTACTTTTCTATTGCTGAATGTTCCTCCTGGCTCGACGCTCCAAAAATTATCCGAAGAAAGTACCCATATTCATCTTTCAACCAAACCGTTTGAGGTAAATCAATGTTTGGGTTTTCTTGACAACTTTTCTGTTTCAATTTTCACACTTCTGGTTGGTGATATCCCTATTTTTCGTCGTTTCCCCTCATTTATAGCGATTGTATCCCTCTCTGAATAGTGGAGTTTTACTCCAAAGCAACAATCAATAGCGCTTTTATTCCAGCGCGAGGAGACCTTCCTTCCCTCGCGCGTCCCTCAATTCGACTTCTCTCTCAGCGCGCGCCTGGTTCACATTTTGAAAACCCCAAACGACTTTCTCTCTCTCTTTATCTCTCTTTCTCTCTCTCTTTCTCTCTCTCAATTCATTTTTTCTCTCTCTCTCTCTCAAATAAATCTCTTTCTGAATTATATCTCTGTCTCATTCTTTCTCTCAATTCAATTTAAGGGGCTTTATTGGCATGGAAACATATGTTTGCATTGCCAAAACAAGTGAAATAGATAATAAACAAAAGTGAAATAAACAATAAAAAATCAACAGTAAACATTACACTCACAGAAGTTCCAAAAGAATAAAGACGTTTCAAATGTCATATTATGTCTATATACAGTGTTGTAACAATAGTTATTTGTGGATCTGTGTAATCTGAGGGAAATATGTGTCTCTAATATGGTCATATATTTGGCAGGAGGTTAGGAATTGCAGCTCAGTTTCCACATCATTTTGTGGGCAGTGTGTACATAGCCTTCTCTTCTCTTGAGAGCCAGGTCTGCCTACGGCGGCCTTTCTCAATAGCAAGGCTATGCTCACTGTGTCTGTACATAGTCAAAGATTTCCTTAATTTAGGGTCAGTCACTGTGGTCAGGTATTCTGCCACTGTGTACTCTCTGTTAAGGGCCACATAGCAATCTAGTCGCTCTCTCTCTCTCTCTCACACACACACATACATACACACACACACACTCTCTCTCTCTCTCTCTCTCTCTCTCTTTAGCTCTCTCTCTCTCTCTCTTTATCTCTCTTTATCTCTCTCTCTCTCTCTCTCTCTCTCTCTCTCTCTTTAGCTCTCTCTCTCTCTCTCTCTTTATCTCTCTTTATCTCTCTTTATCTCTCTCTCTCTCTCTCTCTCTCTCTCTCTCTCACACACACACACACACACACACACACACACACACACACACACACACACACACACACACACACACACACACACACACACACACACACACACACACACACACACACACACACACACACACACACACACTGTGTCTCTGTCAGTCTGTCTGTCTCCATCTAACTGTCATAAATACATTCAACTTCAGGATGATAATGAATCAGTACTAGAGACCACTTTAAAGCTCTCTGAGGCCACCTAGTGGTCTCTGGTCTCCTGGTTGAGAGTTGTGGATGTAGTTCACTCAACATCCACAGGATTGCGCCAGTGCATCACTAATTCAGTCTCCCAAATGCTGTGGGTCAGCTAGCCACTTCGTTAGACTATTGAGATGCACTGTAGGTTTGACCCACCTGATCACACTTAAAAGTGCTTTACTCAACTATTTATCAAATTCCTTGATCCTCATGGTTTGTGAAATTCAGTTTTTCCTTTATGGAATTGTATTCCTTTACAGCTACGGACAAAGACATGAAGGCCTCCTTGCAGGTGGAACTGTTGCATACATAGGCAGAGCCCCTTTAATAGGACAGTACAACCGTTGCACTAGTGGATGTCGCTGTTCTCTAATAGCGTTCCTAATTCAGGGACTAGAGTGAATGTTGAGCCCTCACACTAGTCTAAGGCCAGTTTTGCATTTTTCCCCTTATAGCTAAAGATAAGATTTGGTGAGGGTAAGCTGATCCTACATCTGTGCCTAAGGGAAACTTCTACTGTTGTTTGTGTCTTCTGTGGAGTGGTTGGTGGTAACTAAGCATCTTTGTTTTTTCTCGTAAATCAACTCTGTCAACCAAGTGGATCCTACAGTAGTAGAAACTGCCCAGGTCTAGGATCAGCTTATCCTCCCCAAATCCTAACTCTACCATATAGCAGATCCCAAATCTGTGTTTCGTGCAATTTCATCCTACTGTAGTTGTTAGGTAGATCAACTTCATCCTACTCTAGTTGTTAGGTAGATCAACTTCATCCTACTGTAGTTGTTAGGTAGATCAACTTCATCCTACTGTAGTTGTTAGGTAGATCAACTTCATCCTACTCTAGTTGTTAGGTAGATCAACTTCATCCTACTGTAGTTGTTAGGTAGATCAACTTCATCCTACTCTAGTTGTTAGGTAGATCAACTTCATCCTACTGTAGTTGTTAGGTAGATCAACTTCATCCTACTGTAGTTGTTAGGTAGCTCAACTTCATCCTACTCTAGTTGTTAGGTAGATCAACTTCATCCTACTGTAGTTGTTAGGTAGATCAACTTCATCCTACTGTAGTTGTTAGGTAGATCACCTTCATCCTACTCTAGTTGTTAGGTAGATCAACTTCATCCTACTCTAGTTGTTAGGTAGATCAACTTCATCCTACTCTAGTTGTTAGGTAGATCAACTTCATCCTACTCTAGTTGTTAGGTAGATCAACTTCATCCTACTCTAGTTGTTAGGTAGATCAACTTCATCCTACTGTAGTTGTTAGGTAGATCACCTTCATCCTACTCTAGTTGTTAGGTAGATCAACTTCATCCTACTCTAGTTGTTAGGTAGATCAACTTCATCCTACTGTAGTTGTTAGGTAGATCAACTTCATCCTACTCTAGTTGTTAGGTAGATCAACTTCATCCTACTGTAGTTGTTAGGTAGATCAACTTCATCCTACTGTAGTTGTTAGGTAGATCACCTTCATCCTACTGTAGTTGTTAGGTAGATCAACTTCATCCTACTGTAGTTGTTAGGTAGATCAACTTCATCCTACTGTAGTTGTTAGGTAGATCAACTTCATCCTACTCTAGTTGTTAGGTAGATCAACTTCATCCTACTCTAGTTGTTAGGTAGATCAACTTCATCCTACTGTAGTTGTTAGGTAGATCAACTTCATACTACTGTAGTTGTTAGGTAGATCAACTTCATCCTACTGTAGTTGTTAGGTAGATCAACTTCATCCTACTGTAGTTGTTAGGTAGATCAACTTCATCCTACTGTAGTTGTTAGGTGGATCAACTTCATCCTACTGTAATTGTTAGGTATATCAACTTCATCCTACTCTAGTTGTTAGGTAGATCAACTTCATCCTACTGTAGTTCTTAGGTAGATCAACTTCATCCTACTCTAGTTGTTAGGTAGATCACCTTCATCCTACTGTAGTTGTTAGGTAGATCAACTTCATCCTACTGTAGTTGTTAGGTAGATCACCTTCATCCTACTGTAGTTGTTAGGTGGATCAACTTCATCCTACTGTAATTGTTAGGAAGATCAACTTCATCCTACTGTAGTTGTTAGGTAGATCAACTTCATCCTACTGTAGTTGTTAGGTGGATCAACTTCATCCTACTGTAGTTGTTAGGTAGATCAACTTCATCCTACTGTAGTTGTTAGGTAGATCAACTTCATACTACTGTAGTTGTTAGGTGGATCAACTTCATCCTACTGTAATTGTTAGGTAGAGCAACTTCCTCCTACTGTAGTTGTTAGGTAGATCAACTTCATCCTAATCTAGTTGTTAGGTAGATCAACTTCATCCTACTGTAGTTGTTAGGTAGATCAACTTCATCCTACTCTAGTTGTTAGGTAGATCAACTTCCTCCTACTGTAGTTGTTAGGTAGATCAACTTCATCCTACTCTAGTTGTTAGGTAGATCAACTTCATCCTACTCTAGTTGTTAGGTAGATCAACTTCATCCTACTGTAGTTGTTAGGTAGATCAACTTCATCCTACTCTAGTTGTTAGGTAGATCACCTTCATCCTACTCTAGTTGTTAGGTAGATCAACTTCATCCTACTCTAGTTGTTAGGTAGATCAACTTCATCCTACTGTAGTTGTTAGGTAGATCAACTTCATCCTACTCTAGTTGTTAGGTAGATCAACTTCATCCTACTCTAGTTGTTAGGTAGATCAACTTCATCCTACTGTAGTTGTTAGGTAGATCAACTTCATCCTACTGTAGTTGTTAGGTAGATCAACTTCATCCTACTGTAGTTGTTAGGTAGATCAACTTCATCCTACTCTAGTTGTTAGGTAGATCAACTTCATCCTACTGTAGTTGTTAGGTAGATCAACTTCATCCTACTGTAGTTGTTAGGTAGATCACCTTCATCCTACTCTAGTTGTTAGGTAGATCAACTTCATCCTACTGTAGTTGTTAGGTAGATCACCTTCATCCTACTCTAGTTGTTAGGTAGATCAACTTCATCCTACTGTAGTTGTTAGGTAGATCAACTTCATCCTACTCTAGTTGTTAGGTAGATCAACTTCATCCTACTGTAGTTGTTAGGTAGATCAACTTCATTCTACTGTAGTTGTTAGGTAGATCACCTTCATCCTACTCTAGTTGTTAGGTAGATCAACTTCATCCTACTCTAGTTGTTAGGTAGATCAACTTCATCCTACTCTAGTTGTTAGGTAGATCAACTTCATCCTACTGTAGTTGTTAGGTAGATCAACTTCATCCTACTGTAGTTGTTAGGTAGATCAACTTCATCCTACTGTAGTTGTTAGGTAGATCAACTTCATCCTACTGTAGTTGTTAGGTAGATCAACTTCATCCTACTGTAGTTGTTAGGTAGAGCAACTTCATACTACTGTAGTTGTTAGGTAGATCAACTTCATCCTACTGTAGTTGTTAGGTAGAGCAACTTCATCCTACTGTAGTTGTTAGGTAGATCAACTTCATCCTACTGTAGTTGTTAGGTAGAGCAACTTCATCCTACTGTAGTTGTTAGGTAGATCAACTTCATCCTACTGTAGTTGTTAGGTAGATCAACTTCATCCTACTGTAGTTGTTATGTAGAGCAACTTCATCCTACTGTAGTTGTTAGGTAGATCAACTTCATCCTACTGTAGTTGTTAGGTAGATCACCTTCATCCTACTGTAGTTGTTAGGTAGATCAACTTCATCCTACTCTAGTTGTTAGGTAGATCAACTTCATCCTACTGTAGTTGTTATGTAGAGCAACTTCATCCTACTGTAGTTGTTAGGTAGATCAACTTCATCCTACTGTAGTTGTTAGGTGGATCAACTTCATCCTACTCTAGTTGTTAGGTAGATCAACTTCATCCTACTGTAGTTGTTAGGTAGATCAACTTCATCCTACTGTAGTTGTTAGGTAGAGCAACTTCATCCTACTATAGTTGTTAGGTAGATCAACTTCATCCTACTGTAGTTGTTAGGTAGATCAACTTCATCCTACTGTAGTTGTTAGGTAGATCAACTTCATCCTACTCTAGTTGTTAGGTAGATCAACTTCATCCTACTCTAGTTGTTAGGTAGATCAACTTCATCCTACTGTAGTTGTTAGGTAGATCAACTTCATCCTACTATAGTTGTTAGGTAGATCAACTTCATCCTACTCTATTGCTTGTGGATAAGGAACTATGCCTCCTTTTTCCATTTTCTAGGCCTGTTGTTCCCTCTCTCCTCCTGCTGTTCCCTCTCTCTTCCTGCTGTTCCCTCTCTCCTGCTGCTGTTCCCTCTCTCCTCATGTTGTTCCATCTCTCCTCCTGCTGTTCCCTCTATCCTCCTGCTGTTCCCTCTATCCTCCCGCTGTTCCCTCTCTCCTCCTGTTGTTCCCTCTCTCTTCCTGCTGTTCCCTCTCTCCTCCTGCTGTTCCATCTTTCCTCCTGCTGTTCCTTCTCTCCTCCTGCTGTTCCCTCTCTCCTCCTGCTGTTCCCTCTCTCCTCCTGCTGTTCCCTCTCTCCTCCTGCTGTTCCCTCTCTCCTCCTGCTGTTCCCTCTCTCCTCCTGCTGTTCCCTCTCTCCTCCTGCTGTTCCCTCTATCCTCCTGCTCTCCCCTTTCTCCTCCTGCTGTTCCTTCTCTCCTCCTGCTGTTCCCTCTCTCCTCCTGTTGTTCCCTCTCTCCTCCTGTTGTTCCCTCTTTCCTCCCGTTGTTCCCTCTCTCCTCCTGCTGTTCCTTCTCTCCTCCTGCTTTTCCATCTCTCCTCCTGCTGTTCCCTCTCTCCTCCTGTTGTTCGCTCTCTCCTCCTGCTGTTCCCTCTCTCCTCCTGTTGTTCCCTCTCTCCTCCTGTTGTTCGCTCTCTCCTCCTGCTGTTCCCTCCCTCCTCCTGCTGTTCCCTCTCTCCTGCTGTTCCCTCTATCCTCCTGCTGTTCCCTCTATCCTCCTGCTGTTCCCTCTCTCCTCCTGCTGTTCCCTCTCTCCTCCTGCTGTTCCCTCTCTCCTCCTGCTGTTCCATCTCTCCTCCTGCTGTTCCCTCTCTCTTCCTGCTGTTCCCTCTCTCCTCCTGTTGATCCCTCTCTCCTCCTGCTGTTCCCTCTCTCCTCCTGTTGTTCCCTCTCTCCTCCTGCTGTCCCCTCTCTCCTCCTGCTGTTCCCTCTCTCCTCCTGTTGTTCCCTCTCTCCTCCTGCTGTTCCCTCTCTCCTCCTGTTGTTGCCTCAGGGACCACAGCGAATGGAGGAGGTTTGTGATCATAATCAAGTAACAGTTATGTGCAACTCAAAACAACACACACACACACACACACACACACACACACACACACACACACACACACACACACACACACACACACACACACACACACACACACACACACACACACACACACACACACACACACACACACACACACACACACACACACACAATGACCCATATAGCATTGTTTGTCAGTAAAGTCTACTAGACTGGCAGCATGCTGGCTTTGATCCTCAGACTTATGCAATAAAGTCAGATGAGTTAGCTCACACACCCACTCACAAACTCACACACTCACACACTCACACACAACCAGTCTCCCAGCCTCCCAGTACACAGCCACAGATTCATATATAGGTAGAACCTCTGTCAGAGCCAAAAAAAACAGTCTGCCAAGAATTAAGCTTAGATATGACAGAGCCAACTACTGTTATAAGCCCAAGTGATAGAACAGGAGCAATGCAGACACACTATTGTCACACATAAAGCTCAGCTAAGCAAGAATAAATTACTGTCAGTCAGAAAGTGCAACTATGAAAATGTGTCCTACTGCCAGACCATAGAAATGGAACGGATAGAAGAACTAGTGTGAGAGCCAAAAACACTCACACACACACACACACACACACACACACACACACACACACACACACACACACACACACACACACACACACACACACACACACACACACACACACACACACACACACACACACACACACACACACACACACACACTATAAACATGAGTTATGCAGCAGGAAACTATTGTAACACATTGAATCGATACTATCTAAACTATGTAGGAGTATGATACTGTCCCTCACAAAGCTCAGATATGCAGGAGAGGGGGAGAGAGAGAGAACACTACTGTCCGATGTGCTGTAGTTGTGGTAGAGGGATAAAGTGTCAGATACAGTGTCTGTCATGACCCATACGTCAGACATTAGCTGAGCTATGCAGTAGCACACTAACAGCCTGTATATGTGGACAGTGGGAAGCAGTAGACCGTCTGGAAAGAGCTGCATGTTTCCACCTTGTCTATGGGGTTCCCCGGGGTCATCTAAGTTGGCTTTGGCAACACTGGGTGTTAGCAAACTTTACGTGTGTGTGTTGTGTTGTGTTATTGTTGTGTATCTGAATGTTTGTGTGTTAGTAAAAATTAACATCTGTTGTACTGCCAGTCCAGTGGCCAGACAGTTTTATGATGTTTTCCCTATTTTCCATTCTCCATTCCCCAAACCATAGACCACCACAGCCAATCAAATCACATCAATGCCCCACCAGAGCCAATCAGACCGCACGTCCAGCAATGACATCACCGTCTCCAGCATAAACTGCCCTGACCACTGTAGAGAGAGAGAGAGAGAGAGAGAGAGAGCGAGAGAGAGAGAGAGAGAGAGAGAGAGAGAGAGAGAGAGAGAGAGAGAGAGAGAGAGAGAGAGAGAGAGAGAGAGAGAGAGAGAGAGAGAGAGAGAGAGAGAGAGCGAGAGAGCGAGAGAGCGAGAGAGCGAGAGAGTGTCAGTAATCAAATACAGGCACTCTAAATCCCACCTCCATTTTAGATGTCTGTCTACTGTGAGGCCCTTTCTCCCTCTCTATGTTACTCTGCCTGTCTTGCTGTTTGTCTCTTACTCCCTCTCTATGTTACTCTTTCTATATTGCTGTTTGTCTCTTTCTCCTGCCCCCTCTCTACTCATTTTACATGACATTAGTCATTTAGCAGACGCTCTTATCCAGAGCAACTTAAGCCGGGATTCAATGTTCGCGGAGATCACATTCACGGTAAACACTGCATATGTCGGCTCAATCGACATGAATAAATAAAACGTTTTTTTGTTGTTTTTTTACTCAGATGGGGTCTCAACTTACTGTTGAAAGTTACAATAGTAGAATACACAAGTTGCAAGTTAGAAATTTGGATGTGCAGGGCCTCCTGGGTAGCCCAGTGGTCTAAGGCACTGCATCGCAGTGCTAGCTGTGCCACCAGAGACTCTGGGTTCGAGCCCAGGCTCTGTTGCAATTGGCTGCGACCGGGAGGTCCATGGGGCAACGCACAATTGGACTAGCGTCGTCTGGGTTAGGGAGGGTTTGGCCGGTAGGAATATCCTTGTCTCATCGCGCACTAGCGACTCCTGTGGTGGGATGGGTGCAGTGCACGCTGACCAGGTCGCTAGGTGTACGGTGTTTCCTCTGACACGTTGGATGCGCGCAGTGTGGCTTGGTTGGGTTGTGTTTCGGAGGATGCATGGCTCTCGACCTTTGTCTCTCCCGAGCCCGTACGGGAGTTGTAGTGACAAGACAGTAACTACTAATAATTGGATACCATGAAAAATAAATGTGCATCAGCAGTTTATCTCTTGTTTTGTCAGTCACTCAATTAGCCATGTCAGCTCAACATGTTATATTGGTAAGTTAGTCTAGTCCACATGTAAAACTCATTCCACAGAGGGCCTAGTGTCTGCAGGTTTTTGCTCCACCCTTGTGTAACGATCGTCCTGGAGAGAAGGTGACCAAAACGCAGCGGGGTAAGTGTTCATTATAATTTAATAAAATAACCTGAACACTGAAACAACAAAAAACAACAAAGACATAGAACGAAATGAAACAGTTCTGTCTGGTGCAACAACACAAAACAGAAAAACAACTACCAACAACAAACAGGTGGCAAAAGACTACCTAAGTATGGTTCTCAATCAGAGACAACGATAGACTCTCCTCTGATTGAGAACCACACCCGGCCAAACACACAGAAAAAGAAAACATAGAACACCGAGACATAGAATGCCCACCCCAACTCACGCCCTGACCAAACCAAAATAGAGACATAAAATGGATCTCTAAGGTCAGGGCGTGACACCTTGATTGGTGAATTAAGGCACTAATTAGTAAGGAACTCCCCTGGTTGTCTAGGTCTTAATTGAAAGGAAAAAACAAAATCCTGCAGACACTCGGCCCTCCATGGAATGAGTTCGACACCCCCTGGACCGGACCCAGAGGCACTGACCTCCATGGGGCCCCCATTGATTTTGTTAGTTACTCTCACTCAGATATCATTAACATGGCATAAGTCAGGGCAAAATGTGTAGAAAGGCAGAAAAATAGCTTTAAAGCTGCAAACATGTATCTCCACATCATGGCAAAATGGGTAGAATTGCAGGAAACTTGCTTTAAAACTTGCAATAATGTATCTCTGCCCCATGGCAAAATGTGTAGAACTGCAGAAAACTTGCTTTAAAACTGCAACATTTTCTCATTTCCCCATGGCAAAATGTGTAGAATTGCAGGAAATAAACTTTATTAAAACATGTTTTTTTTCTCCTAGCCGTCAAGAGGTGGGCCCCTAAAAATGTTTGCCCGCTTGGTGGTGGGCATCGCTTAGGGAACCCAAATCTCGCTTAGGGCCCCCAAAAGGCTAGAGCCGGCCAGGGGGTTAATGTGTGTGTGTTATCTGTAAAGTCCGTTGATCTAATGGAAACAGAATGAGTCATCATGGAGTTCTGCCAGTTGATCACCCAGTAAAAACTGATTTGATCTCTCTCTCTGTCTCTCTCGTGCACTCTCTCCCTCTCTCTCTCTCTACTGTATCTCCCTCCCTCCCTCCCTCCCTCCCTCCCTCCCTCCCTCCCTCCCTCCCTCCCTCCCTCCCTCCCTCCCTCCCTCCCTCCCTCCCTCCCTCCCTCCCTCCCTCCCTATCTCTCTCTCTCTCTCTCTCTCTCTCTCTCTCTCTCTCTCTCTGTCTCTTTCCATCCTTTCTTTCTCTGCCTCTGTCTCTCCATCCTCCTCATTCTCTCTCTGGTTCTCTATTTTCTCACACATATAGAGACAGTTCTGTCCATATTTGAGTTTAGTCTCAGAGTCTGTACTGTAGAACTCAGAGTCTGTAATCTGATTTAGGTGAGTCCATCTAGGTGAGTCTATCTGTGTACAAAGGCTTCATTCAGACCTAACAGTTGTTATCTATGTGTTATACTGGAGGACCAAAGTCTCTCTAGCAGCTACATTAAACACAGCTGCATCTTTCTCTTCCAGCAAAGAAGACGAGGAGGAAGACTTGGGCTGAAACCAGGAAGAGTTTGTCCTCTTTTCACCCCTCCGTTGGTCTCTCTGACTCAACCTCTCCATTTCTTCATTCCTCTACTATACTCCTGTCTGTTATCCCAAAACCTGCTCTGAGATTCAACACTCCAGTGTGTGTGTGTGTGTGTGTGTGTGTGTGTGTGTGTGTGTGTGTGTGTGTGTGTGTGTGTGTGTGTGTGTGTGTGTGTGTGTGTGTGTGTGCGTGCGTGAGTGCACACGTACCTGAGAAGATGGTGTGTTCCATTACATGTGTGTTGCATGGAAAAGGGCATGAGAGAAAATATATGTGTGTGTGTGTAAGTTGTGTGTAACTATTCTTGACCAACGTTTTACAAGATCTCTGAGGTTCCTGGGTGGTCTGGTGGGTACTGGAGGGGATTGGTGTTGGTGTGCTTGCAGGCAGTTTTATGTGTGTGTGTGTGTGTGTGTGTGTGTGTGTGTGTGTGTGTGTGTGTGTGTGTGTGTGTGTGTGTGCGTGTGCGTGTGCGTGTGCGTGTGCGCGCGTGTGTGTGTGTGTGTGTCCCAGCTAGCACATAACGTTCTGAGAACAATGTGTTTGTTAGAGCTTGGTGAGAGCATGTCCAATTGTTATTTTGCATACAACCTTCACACAAGGAACATTCTCATTCTTGACAAAAATATACACTACCGTTCAAAAGTTTGGGGTCACTTAGAAATGTCCTTGTTTTTGAAAGAAAAGCATATTTTTTGTCCATTAAAATAACATCAAATTGAACAGAAATACCAGTTTTGTTGCTTCTTTAATCAGAACAATAGTTTTCAGCTGTGCTAACATAATTGCAAAAGGGTTTCTAATGATCAATTAGCCTTTTAAAATTATAAACTTGGATTAGGGGGCGACAGGTAGCCTAATTGTTAGAGCGTTGGACTAGTAACCGAAAGGTTGCAAGATTGAATCCCTGAGCTGACAAGGTATAAATCTGTTGTTTTGCCCCTGAACAAGGCAGTTAACCCACTGTTCCTAGACCGTCATTGAAATTAAGAATTTGTTCTTAACTGACTTGCCTAGTTAAATAAATGTAAAATAAAAATGAGCTAACACAACGTGCCATTGGAACACAGGAGTGAAGGTTGCTGATAATGGGTCTATGTACGCCTATGTAGATATTCCATTAAAAATCAGCTGTTTCCAGCTACAATAGTCATTGACAATGTCTACACTGTATTTCTGATCAATTTGATGTTATTTTAATGGACAAAAAATATGCTTTTCTTTCAAAAACAAGGACATTTCTAAGTGACCCAAACTTTTGAACGGTAGTGTATATAAATGTATTTTCTTGGTATTTCATTCATTTAACAGACTTTAAACATTCAAACATGGTTACATTTAATGAAAATGTTAGCGTTCTATGAGCGTTCTCCAACTGGTTTGATGGCGTTGCAGTGGATAGCAGCCATCTTACAGGCTCCTGACCAAAACCTTTTTTTTTTACTTATTGTCTCCGCCATCATTTCCTGTGACCGAAACAGCGATCACTACTCGTTATTGTTATTCGTTACGAAGCATATGACAAATACAATTGATTTTGAATTTGATTTGATTTGACATTGGGAATGTTCTCAAATAGTTCAGAGAACGTTAAGAAACAATGTTCTTCTGTGGGAATTTGAGTACTTCAGCATAACATTTTCAGTAGGTTTCCTTATAGTTCAATTTAAAGTCATGTTCTCAGAACATTAAGAAAACATTCCAATAAAACCACAAGAAAACATTAGTAACATTAAAAGAATGTTCTAAGAATGTTATTTAAAAACATATACATTCCATTCGCCTGGTGGCGCAGGGGACTAATTCTATGGATAGAGGACAGATGATCATAGGTTTGAATCTCACTGACGCCATGCCACAATAGAAAATAAATGTGTTTGCATGAATAATGCCTAAGAAATGAATTCCCATGTGTCCTATCCGTGCATGGAGTTCAAAACAGTTAACAGCAGTCTTATTGAAACATTCAGTGAAAGTTTTAATGAAGTTATTTCAAAAACCTCCAAATAACCTTTACATTTCGTTCAAAACATTCACAACATTTAGAAAATGTTCTTAGAACGTTACTAACTTAACTTCAAATAACATACAATTTCTGTTCTCAGAACGTTAATAAAACCTGAAAATGTACATTCAGGCAAAATGTTCACTTCCATTCTCAGAATGTTTTTTAAAAATGCAGTTTTACTGGTCAGGAAACGTATGTCTTTGTCCCCAGAACCAATGGGAAACCAAAGACTTACGTTCCAAAACTTCCAAGACACCAAATGTGCTAGCTGGCGTGTATGTTGTGTGTGTGTGTGTGTGTGTGTTTAGTCAGGCTGTCACGAGCACTCTGTCTATAAAGGCGTGGGCCTCTTACCTGTGGTACTGTCGCCTGTGGGACATTTTTGCATCGGTCCTCCCACAACTTTACTAGCTTCCCCAGAATGCAGTTGACCCAGGTGTCAATAACCGCCCCAACCCGAACTCAAATCATCCATCTCACATCTGCTATATTCCACATAGGCATGCATGGAGCCACGGACACACGCATGAACACACACACAAAAACACACACAGAGACACACACATGCACACACACCACTCTCTCACCACCCTGAACACAAATCATCCATCGCACTCTGCTTTGAGACAGGCATGGCCTCAGGGCACCTAAACGAACCTGCATTCACACAAACCTCGTTAGAGCTTGTGCTACGTCTCGGTTCACATATCCCTTGATTACCAATGGTAACCAGGTTAGCTATGCTAGCAGGTATTGGATGTCCATTTGTCTTTAGGAAGTCTCATTCATCATATCAGATTAGCATAACCAGTGCACTCCATCACCAGGAAAGGTTAACAGCTTTGTGTTCAACATACTGTAACGCGGGCTGGTGCATCCATTCAAACCAAGTCCAATACATTAGTGCCAATCAACATGTACTGTATAGCCTCAGTTTTATCCATGGAATATGACAATGTTGTTCAAATCAGGATACAAATTTCAGATTTAGTCTGGCCCCAGATATACATTTATGGAAAGTATTTTTCTATGCAATGCACCCATGCTGTCTTTATGGTAAAATATATGGTTTGCAGGCACTCTGGTTGGAGTGTACAGTAGGTGTGTATTGTATCGTATGCATGTGAGTTGTTTTCACTTGCTTGCTTTAGTGCAGCATGGTGTGTGTGTGCTCACCTTGTGTGTGTGTGTACTGAGTGTGTGTTTTACGAGCTGCGCGTACAGTGTGAGTGTTTGATGGTACGTGTGAAGAGTTTGCAGAATGTGTGTGTTTGGTTCGGTATGCAAGTGCGTGTGTGTCTCTGACTGTTTGTGTGTTTTTACGGGGGTCCAGTGCAGGCTGTGTTTTTTTGAAGGGGGCAAAACAGCTGCCTTTTACTGCCCCAGGGGCTAATAAACAGGCAGAGAAGGGCAGTTATCTACCGGTTTTACTGGCCCGAATGGGACTTTACTGAGGTCACACTGTAACTACACACAGCTGCAGGGGGAGATAGAATGAGAGAGAGAGAAAGAGAGAGAGAGCGAGACTTGACAGAAGTGGAGAATGGTGCAGTGAGATTGTTCCTAGGAGACTAAGGGAGGGGTTTCATATGGTATCAGTGAAAATATGGGAAATGCCAAATTAAATAGAGTCTGTAGACCTTAAAGAGGCATTAGTAACAGCATAGATCAACCCAGTGGAAGCAGAGACCAAGCCAACACTGGGTCATATCCCATAGTCCCTCTAGCACTCCACAGTCCACAGGTCTGGGTTTCCCCTAACAGATACAACCTGGGGAGTTGTAGCTTAGGGGTCAAACATGAGAGAAAGACCATTTTGAACATTTCTAAATTCCTTTCCTTGTGCACCTCTCTCTTTTCCATTTCCTCTACCTCTATCACCCTGCTCTGTGTGTATGAGTGTCTCCAGTTCTCTTCCATTTACAGGTTTTCCTTAAAGATTCTGCTCCTCGTTAAGCACATCTGCTGTCAATCAACTGTACCCTATAATCCCATTGGCATTTCCTGCCTGTTGGGACACGCCTCCTGACCCTTTTTTTCTGGTCATTGATTGGCCGGATTGGTTGGGCCCCACCCTGGCCATCTCTGGGTTCCAACTGGCCAACTCACCTGTCCATTAAATAGACTCATGTTCAACTTCATTCCACTTATCATCCGCATCTTTAACTGTTGCCTTAACGACAGATGTGTTTGTGTGATTTCAGAGATGAAGGACTAACATTGAAGTGAATGTGTGTGTGCCCGCACATGCGCACCCGTGTGTGTGTGTGTGTGTGTGTGTGTGTGTGTGTGTGTGTGTGTGTGTGTGTGTGTGTGTGTGTGTGTGTGTGTGTGTGTGTGTGTGTGTGTGTGTGTGTGTGTGTGTGTGTGTGTGCGTGCTTGCGTGTGTGTGTTGGAACTGCTAACAGAAGTAGGGAAACTTCCAGAAATATGTTGAACCTAAATGTCCAGCACCAGAGTTTGACTCCTGTTACCATGTGTTACCAACTCCAATCAGGACAACACAGATAATAGGATTGATACATCCTCTGGGATCAATATGTAAAGCTAGACTCTATAGTCATCTCTAGGAGAGCCAGGAAAACTCCGCTCAGATCTGTGAAACAGCTCTCACAGTGAAAGAGAGTGAATGGAGAAGGGGGAGAGGGAGAGAGAAGAGAGGATGAATGGAGAAGAGGGGAGAGAGAGAAGAGAGGATGAATGGAGAAGGGGGGAGAGAGAAGAGAGGATGAATGGAGAAGGGGGGGGAGAGAGAGAAGAGAGGATGAATGGAGAAGGGGGAGAGAAGAGAGGATTAATTGAGAAGGGGGGAGAGAGAAGAGAGGATGAATGGAGAAGGGGGGGAGAGAGAAGAGAGGATGAATGGAGAAGGGGGAGAGAAGAGAGGATGAATGGAGATGGGGGAGAGAGAGAAGAGAGGATGAATTGAGAAGGGGGGGAGAGAGAAGAGAGGATGAATGGAGAAGGGGGAGAGAGAGAAAAGAGGATGAATGGAGAAGTGGGAGAGAGAGAAGAGAGGATGAATGGAGAAGGGGAGAGAGAGAAGAGAGGATTAATTGAGAAGGGTGGGAGAGAGAAGAGAGGATGAATGGAGAAGGGGGAGAGAGAGAAGAGAGGATGAATGGAGAAGAGGGGAGAGAGAGAAGAGAGGATGAATGGAGAAGGGGGAGAAAGAGAAGAGAGGATGAATGGAGAAGGGGGAGAGAGAGAAGAGAGGATGAATGGAGAAAATGACCGAGAAGAGAGGCAGTGAGAAAGAAAGGAGTGGAGAAAGGAGGGCATGTGGTAGAGAGATGATTGACAGAGAGAGAAAGACGGGAGGGATGGGGAGAAGGAAAAAGGGAGAGGGAGAGTCTCGAGGGGGCGGAGAGACAGACAAGTTATTCTTGTTGCAGACAGCTGAGACAAAGTCTAAAATAAGATGTGTACTAGTTAGGGCTGTGACGGTCATGTAATTTTGGATGATGGTAATTGGCCAGCCAAATGACCACCGTCTCCCTAATAACCGTTCAAGTAGCAAATAATACAAAATATATTTAT
The DNA here is from genome assembly GCF_016432855.1 of Salvelinus namaycush. Lineage (NCBI taxonomy): Eukaryota > Metazoa > Chordata > Actinopteri > Salmoniformes > Salmonidae > Salvelinus > Salvelinus namaycush. The sequence continues at coordinate 62,980,095 of NC_052311.1, read as the reverse complement.
ATTCATTTTTTAAAATTTTTGACACATTTTCTCCTCCTCTGCTCCTGACTGCATGTGCTTAGAATGATTCATTCTATTTCTATGTGTGCTGTTGCTGCATTGTGGGGGCGTTGGCACCCCAAGACTTGTTTGCTACAACACCTTGCTTGTTTCAGCAAGGAGCAACAACGTTTCATCACATTTTTAAGAGTCCATGTTACCGCGGAAACAGACTCAACCGCACGAACGATTATGAGAGTTGTTTAATTTTTATGACGGTCTTCATCCATAACCGTCGGTTACACGGTTATACGGTAATTGTGCCAGCACTAGTACTAATGTGCGTGTGTGTGTGTCTGTGTGTGTGTGTGTGTGTATTTAGACGCCATTTAGACGCCAATGGTGAGTTACAGTTATACTCACAAACCATAAATCAAATCAAATCAAATTTTATTTGTCACATACACATGGTTAGCAGATGTTAATGCGAGTGTAGCGAAATGCTTGTGCTTCTAGTTCCGACAATGCAGTAATAACCAACAAGTAATCTAACCTAACAATTCCACAACTACTACCTTATACACACAAGTGTAAAGGGATAAAGAATATGTACATAAAGATATATGAATGAGTGATGGTACAGAACGGCATAGGCAAGATGCAGTAGATGGTATAGAGTACAGTATATACATATGAGATGAGTAATGTAGTGTATGTAAACATAAAGTGGCATAGTTTAAAGTGGCTAGTGATACATGTATTACATAAAGATGGCAAGATGCAGTAGATGGTATAGAGTACAGTATATACATATGAGATGAGTGATGTAGTGTATGTAAACATAAAGTGGCATAGTTTAAAGTGGCTAGTGATACATGTATTACATAAAGATGGCAAGATGCAGTAGATGATATAGAGTACAGTATATAAATATACATATGAGATGAGTAATGTAGGGTATGTAAACATTATATTAAGTGGCATTGTTTAAAGTGGCTAGTGGTACATTTTTACATAATTTCCATCAATTCCCATTATTAAAGTGGCTGGAGTTGAGTCAGTATGTTGGCAGCGGCCACTAAATGTTAGTGGTGGCTGTTTAACAGTCTGATGGCCTTGAGATAGAAGCTGTTTTTCAGTCTCTCGGTCCCTGCTTTGATGCACCTGTACTGACCTCGCCTTCTGGATGATAGCGGGGTGAACAGGCAGTGGCTTGGGTGGTTGTTGTCCTTGATGATCTTTATGGCCTTCCTGTGATATCGGGTGGTGTAGGTGTCCTGGAGGGCAGGTAGTTTGCCCCCGGTGATGCGTTGTGCAGACCTCACTACCCTCTGGAGAGCCTTACGGTTGTGGGCGGAGCAGTTGCCGTACCAGGCGGTGATACAGCCCGACAGGATGCTCTCGATTGTGCATCTGTAGAAGTTTGTGAGTGCTTTTGGTGACAAGCCAAATTTCTTCAGCCTCCTGAGGTTGAAGAGGCGCTGCTGCGCCTTCTTCACAACGCTGTCTGTGTGGGTGGACCAATTCAGTTTGTCCGTGATGTGTACACCGAGGAACTTAAAACTTTCTTAAAACCTTCTCCACTACTGTCCCGTCGATGTGGATAGGGGGGTGCTCCCTCTGCTGTTTCCTGAAGTCCACAATCATCTCCTTTGTTTTGTTGATGTTGAGTGTGAGGTTATTTTCCTGACACCACACTCCGAGGGCCCTCACCTCCTCCCTGTAGGCCGTCTCGTCGTTGTTGGTAATCAAGCCTACCACTGTAGTGTCGTCCGCAAACTTGATGATTGAGTTGGAGGCGTGCATGGCCACGCAGTCGTGGGTGAACAGGGAGTACAGGAGAGGGCTCAGAACGCACCCTTGTGGGGCCCCGGTGTTGAGGATCAGCGGGATGGAGATGTTGTTACCTACCCTCACCACCTGGGGGCGGCCCGTCAGGAAGTCCAGGACCCAGTTGCACAGGGCGGGGTCGCAGGTTTTGGTAGCGGGCCGTGTCAGTGGCACTGTATTGTCCTCAAAGCGAGGAAAAAAGTTATTTAGCCTGTCTGGGAGCAAGACATCCTGGTCCGCGACGGGGCTGGTTTTCTTTTTGTAATCCGTGATTGACTGTAGACCCTGCCACATACCTCTTGTGTCTGAGCTGTTGAATTGCGACTCTACTTTGTCTCTATACTGGGACTTAGCTTGTTTGATTGCCTTGCGGACATAAAGCGGTATTTACCGGTAAAATCTTAGTCCTTGAGTATTTACAGATGTAGGATATTCTTTTGATCACCCTGTCTGTTGCCGGAGAATGTTCCTGCGCTGCAGGAAATCTAAAACTTGTTGTGTAGTTGAGGTTTAAAAGGGCTTCTGAAGTTTGTCATTTCCACTTTAAAATTTCAGACTTGATTTTTCCTTACGAAAAATGTACCAACCCCCTACAAAAATGGCCATTAGTTATAATCCAGATAATAATTCACATTTCCTGTTTCTGCAGGATTATTTTCCTGCTGTAGCAAACTGGCTCAAATTAAGAGCCTACATCTGTACTGTTTGTGTGTGTGAGCAACTGTGTGTGTAAGTAAGTGTGCGAGCATGCGTTCATGTGCGTGTCAGGATGTGTGTGTGTGTGTGTGTGTGTGTGTGTGTGTGTGTGTGTGTGTGTGTGTGTGTGTGTGTGTGTGTGTGTGTGTGTGTGTGTGTGTGTGTGTGTGTGTGTTACCAAAAACCCAAACCGTATGGAGTCAACATCGTGTTTTATTGTCTTCCCATAGAAAGCATAATTTCCTATGATCAGATTTTATATAAAAGAGACAAAGTAAAAACCATAGCAACACGGTATCAGATCTAGTGTAATAAATATACAACTTTATCGACATAAAGATAAGAGGGAAGAGAGAAGGAGAGAGAGACCGGACACAAAGTAACTGACCTTATAACTGGAAGAGGTCATAGATAGGTTTACACAACTACAAATATAGTCAGACACTGATACACACACTTAGACCTACTCCACTGACTAGCACGTACACACACACACACACACACACACACACACACACACACACACACACACACACACACACACACACACACACACACACACACACACACACACACACACACACACACACACACACACACACACACACACATGGATCAACAACCTTGCACGTACAAAGACTCAGAAAAATACACAATTTCAGGTTTACAACCTCACTGAGTAAGTGGACAGAACATTGGCAAGACTGACTTTAATAGATATAGGTCAACTAGACTGGGTTCAATCCCATGGTTTTGTGACAGATATACGGGAGTTAAACTAGATTCTACAAGCTGCTTTCACCCTGCCCATTCTGGCCGGGGGTTTGTGGAGTGAGTGAGTGAGTGGTGAGAGAGATGGAAGGATGAAGAGTTGTCTCCTCTTTCACTCTCGTACGTAGACTCTGGTACACACCACATCCTCCGCACTCATGGTCTGGAATGAGAGGAATTTATACATATATTTAATATAGGTATTCATATCCAAGGAATTTATAAAGATGTGCATTTTTCAATAGAAGCATTCATATCCAACATTAACACAGTCTCTATCCATCCTGTTCAGTCCCTGTCTGTGACTGTGTCTCTTCACAGAGAGAGGTGTCCTGAACGACTCCTTCTGTATTGCAACGTTCTGGCCTTTTTAACCATGGAAACCATACGATTTTAGATCTAAGTTGACTAATTGAATTAGAAGCCAAACACTCAGCATGAGAGATGGAATGATCGGAGACAGACCACATATTGTGCAATGCATCAGATGCATTTGTTCATGGTCCTTGACAAATGGGAAAACAAACTGATTCCAGGAAACGAGGGAGTTGTCTCTGGTTTGACGGGTTCACTTGTGTTGGCTCTAACGACGCGTCCTTTTACAGAGTGGCAGTTTTCATGTTGAGCTTCATGTCACTCCACACAGTGGCACACATGATGATCATTAGCTATACGTTCCACACAGTGGCACACATGATGATCATTAGCTATACGTTCCACACAGTGGCACACATGGTGATCATTAGCTATACGTTCCACACAGTGGCACACATGGTGATCATTAGCTATACGTTCCACACAGTGGCACACATGATGATCATTAGCTATACGTTCCACACAGTGGCACACATGGTGATCATTAGCTATACGTTCCACACAGTGGCACACATGATGATCATTAGCTATACATTCCACACAGTGGCACACATGATGATCATTAGCTATACGTTCCACACAGTGGCACACATGATGATCATTAGCTATACGTTCCACACAGTGGCACACATGATGATCATTAGCTATACGTTCCACACAGTGGCACACATGGTGATCATTAGCTATACGTTCCACACAGTGGCACACATGATGATCATTAGCTATACGTTCCACACAGTGGCACACATGATGATCATTAGCTATACGTTCCACACAGTGGCACACATGGTGATCATTAGCTATACGTTCCACACAGTGGCACACATGGTGATCATTAGCTATACGTTCCACACAGTGGCACACATGATGATCATTAGCTATACGTTCCACACAGTGGCACACATGGTGATCATTAGCTATACGTTCCACACAGTGGCACACATGGTGATCATTAGCTATACGTTCCACACAGTGGCACACATGATGATCATTAGCTATACGTTCCACACAGTGGCACACATGATGATCATTAGCTATACGTTCCACACAGTGGCACACATGGTGATCATTAGCTATACGTTCCACACAGTGGCACACATGATGATCATTAGCTATACGTTCCACACAGTGGCACACATGATGATCATTAGCTATACGTTCCACACAGTGGCACACATGATGATCATTAGCTATACGTTCCACACAGTGGCACACATGGTGATCATTAGCTATACGTTCCACACAGTGGCACACATGATGATCATTAGCTATACGTTCCACACAGTGGCACACATGGTGATCATTAGCTATACGTTCCACACAGTGGCACACATGGTGATCATTAGCTATACGTTCCACACAGTGGCACACATGGTGATCATTAGCTATACGTTCCACACAGTGGCACACATGATGATCATTAGCTATACGTTCCACACAGTGGCACACATGGTGATCATTAGCTATACGTTCCACACAGTGGCACACATGGTGATCATTAGCTATACGTTCCACACAGTGGCACACATGGTGATCATTAGCTATACGTTCCACACAGTGGCACACATGATGATCATTAGCTATACGTTCCACACAGTGGCACACATGGTGATCATTAGCTATACGTTCCACACAGTGGCACACATGGTGATCATTAGCTATACGTTCCACACAGTGGCACACATGGTGATCATTAGCTATACGTTCCACACAGTGGCACACATGGTGATCATTAGCTATACGTTCCACACAGTGGCACACATGATGATCATTAGCTATACGTTCCACACAGTGGCACACATGGTGATCATTAGCTATACGTTCCACACAGTGGCACACATGGTGATCATTAGCTATACGTTCCACACAGTGGCACACATGGTGATCATTAGCTATACGTTCCACACAGTGGCACACATGATGATCATTAGCTATACGTTCCACACAGTGGCACACATGGTGATCATTAGCTATACGTTCCACACAGTGGCACACATGGTGATCATTAGCTATACGTTCCACACAGTGGCACACATGGTGATCATTAGCTATACGTTCCACACAGTGGCACACATGATGATCATTAGCTATACGTTCCACACAGTGGCACACATGATGATCATTAGCTATACGTTCCACACAGTGGCACACATGATGATCATTAGCTATACGTTCCACACAGTGGCACACATGGTGATCATTAGCTATACGTTCCACACAGTGGCACACATGGTGATCATTAGCTATACGTTCCACACAGTGGCACACATGATGATCATTAGCTATACGTTCCACACAGTGGCACACATGGTGATCATTAGCTATACGTTCCACACAGTGGCACACATGATGATCATTAGCTATACGTTCCACACAGTGGCACACATGGTGATCATTAGCTATACGTTCCACACAGTGGCACACATGGTGATCATTAGCTATACGTTCCACACAGTGGCACACATGGTGATCATTAGCTATACGTTCCACACAGTGGCACACATGGTGATCATTAGCTATACGTTCCACACAGTGGCACACATGGTGATCATTAGCTATACGTTCAACACAGTGGCACACATGATGATCATTAGCTATACGTTCCACACAGTGGCACACATGATGATCATTAGCTATACGTTCCACACAGTGGCACACATGATGATCATTAGCTATACGTTCAACACAGTGGCACACATGATGATCATTAGCTATACGTTCCACACAGTGGCACACATGGTGATCATTAGCTATACGTTCCACACAGTGGCACACATGGTGATCATTAGCTATACGTTCAACACAGTGGCACACATGATGATCATTAGCTATACGTTCCACACAGTGGCACACATGGTGATCATTAGCTATACGTTCCACACAGTGGCACACATGATGATCATTAGCTATACGTTCCACACAGTGGCACACATGGTGATCATTAGCTATACGTTCCACACAGTGGCACACATGGTGATCATTAGCTATACGTTCAACACAGTGGCACACATGGTGATCATTAGCTATACGTTCCAGACAGTGGCACACATGGTGATCATTAGCTATACGTTCCACACAGTGGCACACATGATGATCATTAGCTATACGTTCCACACAGTGGCACACATGGTGATCATTAGCTATACGTTCCACACAGTGGCACACATGGTGATCATTAGCTATACGTTCCACACAGTGGCACACATGGTGATCATTAGCTATACGTTCCACACAGTGGCACACATGATGATCATTAGCTATACGTTCCACACAGTGGCACACATGATGATCATTAGCTATACGTTCCACACAGTGGCACACATGGTGATCATTAGCTATACGTTCCACACAGTGGCACACATGGTGATCATTAGCTATACGTTCCACACAGTGGCACACATGGTGATCATTAGCTATACGTTCCACACAGTGGCACACATGGTGATCATTAGCTATACGTTCCACACAGTGGCACACATGGTGATCATTAGCTATACGTTCCACACAGTGGCACACATGGTGATCATTAGCTATACGTTCCACACAGTGGCACACATGGTGATCATTAGCTATACGTTCCACACAGTGGCACACATGGTGATCATTAGCTATACGTTCCACACAGTGGCACACATGGTGATCATTAGCTATACGTTCCACACAGTGGCACACATGATGATCATTAGCTATACGTTCCACACAGTGGCACACATGGTGATCATTAGCTATACGTTCCACACAGTGGCACACATGGTGATCATTAGCTATACGTTCCACACAGTGGCACACATGGTGATCATTAGCTATACGTTCCACACAGTGGCACACATGATGATCATTAGCTATACGTTCCACACAGTGGCACACATGATGATCATTAGCTATACGTTCCACACAGTGGCACACATGGTGATCATTAGCTATACGTTCCACACAGTGGCACAGATGGTGATCATTAGCTATACGTTCCACACAGTGGCACACATGGTGATCATTAGCTATACGTTCCACACAGTGGCACACATGGTGATCATTAGCTATACGTTCCACACAGTGGCACACATGGTGATCATTAGCTATACGTTCCACACAGTGGCACACATGGTGATCATTAGCTATACGTTCCACACAGTGGCACACATGGTGATCATTAGCTATACGTTCCACACAGTGGCACACATGGTGATCATTAGCTATACGTTCCACACAGTGGCACACATGGTGATCATTAGCTATACGTTCAACACAGTGGCACACATGATGATCATTAGCTATACGTTCCACACAGTGGCACACATGATGATCATTAGCTATACGTTCCACACAGTGGCACACATGGTGATCATTAGCTATACGTTCCACACAGTGGCACACATGGTGATCATTAGCTATACGTTCCACACAGTGGCACACATGATGATCATTAGCTATACGTTCCACACAGTGGCACACATGGTGATCATTAGCTATACGTTCCACACAGTGGCACACATGATGATCATTAGCTATACGTTCCACACAGTGGCACACATGATGATCATTAGCTATACGTTCCACACAGTGGCACACATGGTGATCATTAGCTATACGTTCCACACAGTGGCACACATGGTGATCATTAGCTATACGTTCCACACAGTGGCACACATGATGATCATTAGCTATACGTTCCACACAGTGGCACACATGGTGATCATTAGCTATACGTTCCACACAGTGGCACACATGGTGATCATTAGCTATACGTTCCACACAGTGGCACACATGGTGATCATTAGCTATACGTTCCACACAGTGGCACACATGGTGATCATTAGCTATACGTTCCACACAGTGGCACACATGGTGATCATTAGCTATACGTTCCACACAGTGGCACACATGATGATCATTAGCTATACGTTCCACACAGTGGCACACATGATGATCATTAGCTATACGTTCCACACAGTGGCACACATGGTGATCATTAGCTATACGTTCCACACAGTGGCACACATGGTGATCATTAGCTATACGTTCCACACAGTGGCACACATGGTGATCATTAGCTATACGTTCCACACAGTGGCACACATGGTGATCATTAGCTATACGTTCCACACAGTGGCACACATGATGATCATTAGCTATACGTTCCACACAGTGGCACACATGATGATCATTAGCTATACGTTCCACACAGTGGCACACATGGTGATCATTAGCTATACGTTCCACACAGTGGCACACATGGTGATCATTAGCTATACGTTCCACACAGTGGCACACATGATGATCATTAGCTATACGTTCCACACAGTGGCACACATGATGATCATTAGCTATACGTTCCACACAGTGGCACACATGGTGATCATTAGCTATACGTTCCACACAGTGGCACACATGATGATCATTAGCTATACGTTCCACACAGTGGCACACATGGTGATCATTAGCTATACGTTCCACACAGTGGCACACATGGTGATCATTAGCTATACGTTCCACACAGTGGCACACATGATGATCACTAGCTATACGTTCCACACAGTGGCACACATGATGATCATTAGCTATACGTTCCACACAGTGGCACACATGATGATCACTAGCTATACGTTCCACACAGTGGCACACATGATGATCATTAGCTATACGTTCCACACAGTGGCACACATGGTGATCATTAGCTATACGTTCCACACAGTGGCACACATGATGATCACTAGCTATACGTTCCACACAGTGGCGCACATGATGATCATTAGCTATACGTTCCACACAGTGGCGCACATGGTGATCATTAGCTATACGTTCCACACAGTGGCGCACATGGTGATCATTAGCTATACGTTCCACACAGTGGCGCACATGGTGATCATTAGCTATACGTTCCACACAGTGGCACACATGGTGATCATTAGCTATACGTTCCACACAGTGGCACACATGGTGATCATTAGCTATACGTTCCACACAGTGGCACACATGGTGATCATTAGCTATACGTTCCACACAGTGGCACACATGATGATCATTAGCTATACGTTCCACACAGTGGCACACATGATGATCATTAGCTATACGTTCCACACAGTGGCACACATGGTGATCATTAGCTATACGTTCCACACAGTGGCACACATGGTGATCATTAGCTATACGTTCCACACAGTGGCACACATGGTGATCATTAGCTATACGTTCCACACAGTGGCACACATGGTGATCATTAGCTATACGTTCCACACAGTGGCACACATGGTGATCATTAGCTATACGTTCCACACAGTGGCACACATGATGATCATTAGCTATACGTTCCACACAGTGGCACACATGATGATCATTAGCTATACGTTCCACACAGTGGCACACATGGTGATCATTAGCTATACGTTCCACACAGTGGCACACATGGTGATCATTAGCTATACGTTCCACACAGTGGCACACATGGTGATCATTAGCTATACGTTCCACACAGTGGCACACATGGTGATCATTAGCTATACGTTCCACACAGTGGCACACATGGTGATCATTAGCTATACGTTCCACACAGTGGCACACATGGTGATCATTAGCTATACGTTCCACACAGTGGCACACATGGTGATCATTAGCTATACGTTCCACACAGTGGCACACATGGTGATCATTAGCTATACGTTCCACACAGTGGCACACATGATGATCATTAGCTATACGTTCCACACAGTGGCACACATGGATGATCATTAGCTATACGTTCCACACAGTGGCACACATGGTGATCATTAGCTATACGTTCCACACAGTGGCACACATGGTGATCATTAGCTATACGTTCCACACAGTGGCACACATGGTGATCATTAGCTATACGTTCCACACAGTGGCACACATGGTGATCATTAGCTATACGTTCCACACAGTGGCACACATGGTGATCATTAGCTATACGTTCCACACAGTGGCACACATGGTGATCATTAGCTATACGTTCCACACAGTGGCACACATGATGATCATTAGCTATACGTTCCACACAGTGGCACACATGATGATCATTAGCTATACGTTCCACACAGTGGCACACATGGTGATCATTAGCTATACGTTCCACACAGTGGCACACATGGTGATCATTAGCTATACGTTCCACACAGTGGCACACATGGTGATCATTAGCTATACGTTCCACACAGTGGCACACATGGTGATCATTAGCTATACGTTCCACACAGTGGCACACATGGTGATCATTAGCTATACGTTCCACACAGTGGCACACATGATGATCATTAGCTATACGTTCCACACAGTGGCACACATGATGATCATTAGCTATACGTTCCACACAGTGGCACACATGGTGATCATTAGCTATACGTTCCACACAGTGGCACACATGGTGATCATTAGCTATACGTTCCACACAGTGGCACACATGGTGATCATTAGCTATACGTTCCACACAGTGGCACACATGATGATCACTAGCTATACGTTCCACACAGTGGCACACATGATGATCATTAGCTATACGTTCCACACAGTGGCACACATGATGATCACTAGCTATACGTTCCACACAGTGGCACACATGATGATCATTAGCTATACGTTCCACACAGTGGCACACATGATGATCATTAGCTATACGTTCCACACAGTGGCACACATGATGATCACTAGCTATACGTTCCACACAGTGGCACACATGATGATCATAGCTATACGTTCCACACAGTGGCACACATGATGATCATTAGCTATACGTTCCACACAGTGGCACACATGATGATCATTAGCTATACGTTCCACACAGTGGCACACATGATGATCATTAGCTATACGTTCCACACAGTGGCACACATGGTGATCATTAGCTATACGTTCCACACAGTGGCACACATGGTGATCATTAGCTATACGTTCCACACAGTGGCACACATGGTGATCATTAGCTATACGTTCCACACAGTGGCACACATGATGATCATTAGCTATACGTTCCACACAGTGGCACACATGATGATCATTAGCTATACGTTCCACACAGTGGCACACATGAGTGATCATTAGCTATACGTTCCACACAGTGGCACACATGGTGAATCTTAGCTATACGTTCCACACAGTGGAACAGCATGATGATCATTAGCTATACGTTCCACACAGTGGCACACATGATGATCATTAGCTATACGTTCACACAGTGGCACACATGATGATCATTAGCTATACGTTCACACAGTGGCACACATGATGATCATTAGCTATACGTTCCCACAGTGGCACACATGATGATCATTAGCTATACGTTCCACACAGTGGCACACATGATGATCATTAGCTATACGTTCCACACAGTGGCACACATGGTGATCATTAGCTATACGTTCCACACAGTGGCACACATGATGATCATTAGCTATACGTTCCACACAGTGGCACACATGATGATCATTAGCTATACGTTCCACACAGTGGCACACATGGTGATCATTAGCTATACGTTCCACACAGTGGCACACATGATGATCATTAGCTATACGTTCCACACAGTGGCACACATGAGTGATCATTAGCTATACGTTCCACACAGTGGCACACATGGATGATCATTAGCTATACGTTCCAACACAGTGGCACACATGGTGATCATTAGCTATACGTTCCAGCACAGTGGCACACATGATGATCATTAGCTATACGTTCCACACAGTGGCACACATGATGATCATTAGCTATACGTTCCACACAGTGGCACACATGATGATCATTAGCTATACGTTCCACACAGTGGCACACATGGTGATCATTAGCTATACGTTCCACACAGTGGCACACATGGTGATCATTAGCTATACGTTCCACACAGTGGCACACATGATGATCATTAGCTATACGTTCCACACAGTGGCACACATGATGATCATTAGCTATACGTTCCACACAGTGGCACACATGGTGATCATTAGCTATACGTTCCACACAGTGGCACACATGGTGATCATTAGCTATACGTTCCACACAGTGGCACACATGATGATCATTAGCTATACGTTCCACACAGTGGCACACATGATGATCATTAGCTATACGTTCCACAACAGTGGCACACATGATGATCATTAGCTATACGTTCCACACAGTGGCACACATGGATGATCATTAGCTATACGTTCCACACAGTGGCACACATGATGATCATTAGCTATACGTTCCACACAGTGGCACACATGATGATCATTAGCTATACGTTCCACACAGTTGGCACACATGGTGATCATTAGCTATACGTTCCACACAGTGGCACACATGGTGATCATTAGCTATACGTTCCACACAGTGGCACACATGGTGATCATTAGCTATACGTTCCACCACAGTGGCACACATGGTGATCATTAGCTATACGTTCCACACAGTGGCACACATGTGATCATTAGCTATACGTTCCACACAGTGGCACACATGATGATCATTAGCTATACGTTCCACACAGTGGCACACATGATGATCATTAGCTATACGTTCCATTAGCTATACGTTCCACACAGTGGCACACATGGTGATCATTAGCTATACGTTCCACACAGTGGCACACATGGTGATCATTAGCTATACCGTTCCACACAGTGGCACACATGGTGATCATTAGCTATACGTTCCACACAGTGGGCACACATGGTGATCATTAGCTATACGTTCCACACAGTGGCACACATGGTGATCATTAGCTATACGTTCCACACAGTGGCACACATGGTGATCATAGATATACGTTCCACACAGTGGCCACACATGGTGATCACTAGCTATACGTTCCACACAGTGGCACACATGGTGATCATTAGCTATACGTTCCACACAGTGGCACACATGGTGATCATTAGCTATACGTTCCACACAGTGGCACACATGGTGATCATTAGCTATACGTTCCACACAGTGGCACACATGGTGATCATTAGCTATACGTTCCACACCGTGGCACAATGGTGATCATTAGCTATTACGTTCCACACAGTGGAACACATGGTGATCATTAGCTATACGTTCCACACAGTGGCACACATGGTGATCATTAGCTATACGTTCAACAGTGGCACACATGGTGATCATTAGCTATACGTTCCACACAGTGGCACACATGTGTGACGTTTTTTTTTTTTTCATTGGCCGCTTGTTCGCACACTCTATCAGGTCGCCCAGCTTCATCGAGGACAAAGCAGAGCCGAGCGGCCCCCCTTCCTCCCCGCAGGAAATAACAGGATACACAACGCGCCGGCCCAGGCGATGGCCCGACTGGTTGCCTGCCGAACACGGTAGTGCCCCCCCTTTTCTGTCTTCTCCCCCGCTGCAGAAAACTTGTCCCGGCCATGGCTCACGCAAACTTACCCCGTCTGCAGTTTACCACAAATCCCACCACATAGACGCCTCTAGTCCCCCCCTTTTTTAATAGGTAAACTATACACACAACTATTATTCATAGGTAAACTAACCACACCACCCTACTTTATTCATAGGTAATAACCACACACACTACCTTATTCATAAGGTACTAACTCAACCCACTACATACCTTCTTCATAGGTAAACTAACCACCACCACCACTACTTATACATATAACTAACATCCACACACCTGTATCATAGGTACCCTACCCCCACCAACAGCCTACTACTTATTTCATAGGTAACATAAGCCACACACCACACTTGATTAATTAGGTAACTAACCACACCACACTACCTCTCATACATAGGTAACTAATCCACTCCACACTACTTCTAGGTAACTCCAACCTACTACCTTTCATAGGTAACTAACCACACCACCATTAACTTTATCATAGGAACAACAACTAATCCACCACCACACTACCTATTTCCATAGTAAGTAACTAAACACCACCACATCACCTCTATTCATAGGCTAACTATACACACAACTACTACTGTGTTCATAGGTAACTAACCACACCATTCCCCGACCATTGATCCATAGGCTAGTAACTACTCCTTTTAGGACACCACCTATATTAACGCAACCACACCACACAACGTTATAGGTTAACAACCACACACACTACCTTATTCATAGGAAACTAACCTATCCACTACGGCTTTTATTTACGGTAAACTAACCACACCAACCCTTTTACATATGCGTAACTAACCATCCCACCATCACCTTATTCATAGAGTAACTATACCACACACCTAACCTTTATCTCCATAGGTAACTAACCACACACCACACCACTTATCATAGGACCTACAGTACCACCACTTCCATCCTTATATAGGTACTAACACAACACCACTACACTTATTTCTAAGGTAACTAACCAACACACCACATACCTATATTCATCAGGATAAACTCATCCAACAACCTACCGATACTTATAATAGCGTAAACTAACCACACCACCACGACCTTGTCATAGGTAACTAACCACACCACCACGGTCATAGCTTAAAAAATTACACACTACGTCATAGTAACTAACCACACCCACCACGTTATTCATAGGTAACATAACCACACCACCACTACTTCTTCATAGGGCTAATCCACACCACACCATTACCTTATTCAAGTAACAACACCACCTAACTTATCAGAACTACACCACCACCCACTACGTAGTCATAGCGTAAACTAACCACACACCCACATAAACTTTGTTCATAAGGTAACTACCCCACACCCCCTAACTCAAACCAACCACACCACCACTTACATTTTCATAGGTAATAACCACAACCACTACTACTTATTTATACGCTATAACTAACACACCCCCCCCACACATTGCATTCATATGCGTAACTAACCACACCACCAATACTACTTCATAGTACCAACTCCAACACTCATAGGTAACTAACCCAACCACCATTAACAACCACCACCACCACCTTGTTCATAGTTAACCTAACCATACCACCATTACTTGTCATTCAATGGGTAACTAACCACACAACCTACTTGATTCATAGGTAACTAACCACCACCACTCCTGTATTCATAGTAAACTAAACCACGACCACCACTACCTTAATTCATCAGGCTAATAACCACACCACCACCTACCGTGTTCATAGGTAACCATACAAACCTTCAAAGACCAACCCCACCATATCTATCATAGCGTAACTAACCACACCACCGCTACCTAATTTCATAGGTAAATACCACACATGACCTTGGTCATAGAGTAACTTCCAGACCACCACCTACCTATGTTCAGTAGAGTCAACTAACCACACTACCACTACACTTTCATAGATGTAACTACAACCACCACGACGTTCTCATGTATACCCACCCTACCTTACATCGGTAAACTAACCCACCACCACTACCGATTCATAGGTAACATACCACACCACCACTTACGTTTAGTTCATAGGTAACTAACAGGTTACGTTGAAGACCTTCTTACCGACGAATCTTGTTCTGTAACTAACACTAACCACTGCACTAGTTCAGTTTGCGAGGTAGTCAGTACATGGGGAACAACACCCGCGGCCTACCTTGTCATAGAGACTACACACCTTGACATATAGATCACACCACCACACCTTATTCATAGGTAAGGAGACCTCATACTCCAATGCAGACACCACAGATTCTAGGTATACCAACCAATACTTGTGTTCTTTGGTTGTCTACCTACACACATTCACACCTGTCATAGGTAAACCACTCTTGTCATAGGTAATAAACACCACACTACTTTTCATAGGTACTACACCATACTCAGTACATTACCACACACACACTTTAATAGTAATCACCTCCCAACTTGTTCATAGTATAACTCTACCACATAATATTCACTGTACTACACTACGTTAGGACTCACCACCACGTGTATGGTACCTCTCACCATTATTACATGGCTAACCTACCGCCTAGCCGTTCTGGTAGACACTAACCACACCACCACTACGCTTATCACATAGAATCTAACCCATACCCACACTACTTTTCATAGTAACTAACCACACCATACCCTTAGTCATAGGTAACTAACAACACCCACCCCACATTTTTTGTCAGAATAGGTAACTAACACACCACCTACCTTTACTAGTACTACCCCCCTATCCTTGTTCATAAGGTAACAACCAACTCACACACTACCTCTTTCATAGGTAACTAACCACACCACCACTACCTTGTTCATAGGTAACACAACCTATCAATAGGTAACTTAACCACACCAACCTATTAGAGTAAAACTACTCCTGTTCATAGGAACTAACCACTCCCCCCCCCCCCCCACCCCTTTTAGTAGTCTTCCACCCGCGTTCAGGCCCCTCCACCACCACGTATAGGTAATAACCGACACCAACACTACTGTTCATAGCGTAACTAACCACACTACATTACCTGTTCATAGGTAATCAACCACACCACAAAACCTATGTTCATAGGTAACTAACCAGACCACCATCACCATTATCATAGTATAACTTAAACCACACCACACACTACCTCTATTATAGGAACTAACCACCACCACCACCACCTTATTTCTAGGTACCTAACCATACCACCATCTACCTGTATTCATAGACACCGAAACAACACACTCACTGTATCATAGTAAACTAACCACACCACACACACGTCTTCATAGGTAACTACACCACTCACCACTACCGTTATTCTATAGGAACACCACTAACCACACACTCATAGAACTACACACCACCAACTTGTCATAGGTAACTATCACACTACCTGGTACCGGAACTCAACCACCACGTTTATAAGCGTAACATAACCACACACCCTAACTGTTATCATAGGTAACTAACCAACACACCACGATACCTTATCATAGTAGATAACCACACCCACTCCTATTCATAGGTAACTTAACCACACCACCAATATCCTATTCATAGGTAACTAACCACACCCCACCACTACTGTTAAGGTAACTAACCACCACCACTACCGTAGTTCATAAGGAACAAACACATACCACAGCATATCCTAGTACTCTCATACATTGTCATTTAGTAATAACCACACACACACTTAGTCATAGTTAACCAACCACACACCTCACCACCCTTGTTCATAGGTAAACTAACCACACCACCACTACTGTCAATAGTAAACAGACCATTACTTCATAGGTAACTAACCACAATACTTGCGACATAACCCACCACCTAACTTATTAATAAACTAATAACACACCACCACACCTATTATCATAGCGTACTACATAACCACACACCACTACCTGATTCATAGGTAACCTAACCACACACCACTCTTAGTTCATAGGTAACTAACCACACCACACTCACCTTCTATCATAGGTAACTACCACACCACCAAACCTAAGTCATACTAACTAACCACACACAGCCATTTCGGAACTATCCACTACTTTGTTCATAGGTCTAACCAACACACTATGACTAACCACACCACCACTCCTTTTCATAGGGTAACAACCACACCACCACTACCTTTATAGTATAACCACACTTACTTGTCTGTAACTAACCACACCAACACTACGTTATTCATAGGTAACTAACCCACACCACCACTACTTTTCATAGGCTAACTAACCACACCACCACACCTCAGTTAATAACCCATCATAAGGTCACCCAACGTCATGGTAACACCAACCCACTACTGTTATTCATAGGTAAACCACACTCCCACACGTTCAAGGTACTAACCCACACATACTCTTGTTCATAGGTAACTAACCAACACCACCATCTGTTCATAGGTAAATAACACACCACCAATACTTGATTCATAGGTACTAACCCACCCCATATAACACACCTATTTCTAGGTACTAACCACACCACCGCTACCTTATTCATAAGCGTAACAACCCACACACCACTTGTTCATAGGCTAACTAACCATACCACCATACCTTCATATTCAACAGGTAACTAAACCCACACTACCTAGTTCATAGGTCAACTAACCACACCCCAGCTTATAGGTAAGTAACTAACACACACCACCACTAACCTTATTCATAGCGTACATAACACCAACCATTTCAAACACCACCACCTGTCTGTAACACCACCACTCTTACTCATAGGTAAACTAACACACACCACGTATGGTAAGACCCTACACCTTGATTCATAGGTAACTACCTAACACACACTCTGTTCCTAGCGCCTAACTACACACACCACTACCTGTTCATAGAACCTAACCACACCACCTGTTATAGGTAACTAACCAACCACACGTCTAGATAACCACTACCTACCTTATTCATAGGTAACTAACCAACACCACCACTATCGTTCATAGAGTAACTAACTAAACGACCATACCTTTCATGTGTCATACCACACCCACTACATGGTATACAGTAACTATAACCACCCACTTGTTCATAGGTTTAACTAACCCCCCACCACTGTTCCGTTCGTACTTCAAGCGTAACTAACCACACAACCACTACGTTATTCATAGGCTAACTAACCACACACCCACACTCAAACTTTCTGTGTTATCCAACAGCGCACATACAAGACTTAACCACACCACCACTACTTATTTCAAGGTAAACTAACCCCACCAACCATCTCTGTTCATAGGTAACTATACAGCACCACCACTACCTTATTCATAGGTACTAACAACAACCACAAACTAAAACCACATCACAATACTCGTTCATAGAACGAACCTAACCACACCACACGTACTGTTTAGGACTATCAATATGTCATAGCTAACTAACCAACACCACCACGTACCTCATGTTCATAGAGTAACTATCCCACCACTACCTGGTTCATAGACTAACACATACACGTATAAACTACCACACACCACTACCTATTATAGCGCTAATCTAACCACACTACCCACGTCATTCATAGGGTAACTAACCACACCACCACCACCTTGTTCATTAGGCTAACTACAAATCATGTACTTAACCACACCACCACTACTTCATGCTACCACCACATGTTCCATGTAGTCCACAACCCTACCTATCATAACCACCACTAACCCTCCTTTCATAAGGTAACTAACCACACCACACGTACTTATATAGGTAACTAACCACACCACCAACTACCTTATCATCATGAGTCACACACATCCTAACTAACACACTCACCACCACCTTGTTCATGGTAACTAACAACCACTTAAGGTTACACATAACCACACCACACGCCCACCTTATATTCATAGGACTAACTATCCACACTGACGGTATTCATAGGTAACTAACACACCACACTACCTTATATCATAGGTACAACCACAACAACCTTGTTCATAGGTAAAACTAAACCACACCACCACTACTTATTCATAGCGTAACTAACCCACCACCACACATTCAGGTTTCCCAACTACGTATCAAGTCAACTAACCAACCACCACTACCCTTTCATAAGATATCTAACCACATACCACACTACTCTTTCATAGGTAACTACGACACCACACTACCTGTTCATAGGTAACTAACCACACCACCCACCTGTTCATAGCGATAACTAACATACCACCCGATATACCATATACCTTGTTCATAGGTAATAAACCACACCATCACCAACGTTTCAAGGTAACAACCACACCACACCACTAACTTTCATTAATAGGGTAATTACTAACCACACCACCATACTATATCATAGGTAACATAACCACACACCACTCACCTTCATAGTTACATCAATACGTCGGTAACTATACCACACACCACGATGATAACCTACGAATATATCATGGAACTCACACTAAACGCAACTAAACCACACACACCTTGTTCATAGGTACTATACCACACCCACTACCTTATTCATAGACGATACTTAAACACACACCACCACTCCACTTATTCATAGTAACTAACCACACCACCACATACCTATGATCTCATAGGTAGCATACCACACCAACATACCTTTATTCATCAGGTACACTATACCACACCAACACTGTACTCTATACATAGGTAACTAACCACACACCACTACCTCTATGTCATAGGTAACTACCACACCACACCGCCTTATTCATAGGTAACTACCATCCATACTACCCTTCATAGCGTAAACTAACCACACCACCAGACCTTGTTCATAGGTAACTAACCAACACTACCTTGTTCATAAGGCCTAGTAACTAACCAACTCCACCACGCTGTGCTATAGGTACTAACCACACCACACTACTAGACTAACCATCAAGTTCATAGGTAACTAACCACACCACCACCTACTTGTTCATGAGGTAACTAACACACTACCACACGAATACATTACTCCTACATACTTATCAGGATAACTCAACCACACCACCACTACCTTATCATAGGTAACTAATACCCACCACCACTACCTTAGATTCATAGGTAAGCTAACCCACACCACCACTACCTTATTCATAGCGCTAACCTAACACACACCACACATACCTGTATTCATAGGTCAACTACCAACACCACCACTACCTTATTTCATAGGTCTAATAACACACCACCACATACCTATATGGTAACTACCACACACACTAACCCTCTGTTATCATAGGTAACATAACCACATCCACCACTACCTATTATAGGTTACCCCACCCCTATCATAGTAATAACCACACCACCACGACCTTGTTCATAGGTAACGGATCATACTACCTTGTTCATAAGGTAACACGAACACACCACCCGACCTTGTCATAGGTAAGCTATCCACACTACTTGTTCATAGGTAACTAACCACAACCACAGTCGTTATAGGTAACTAACTACACCACCACTACCTTATTCATAGGTACTAAACTAAGTCATGAACTAACCACACCCACCACACAACACTGTTCATAGGTAACTAACCACCACCCACCACTCACCTTCTTCATAGGTAACTAACAGCAACCACCACTACCTTATATCGTAATAAACACCACGCCGTAGGCATCACACTAACCAGTCATCAGTAACCAACCACCACGTGTTCCATAGGTAACTAACCATACCACCATACACTTCATTCATCAGGGTAATCTCAAACGCAACCACTACAACTGTTCATAGGTAACGTAACTAACCACACCACCACACCTTGTTCATAGGTAACTACAACCTACACCACAAACCTTATTCATAAGGTAAACTAACACACACCTATTATCAAGGACATAACCACACCACCAACAACACCTTGTTCAGTAGGTACTACAACCACACACCACCTTATTCATAGCGTACTAAACACCACACTACCTTAGTTCATAGGTTAACAATAACCACACCACCCACATACCTTTTCAGTAGGTAGCTAACCACACCCACCATGATCTGTTATTCATAGGTAAACTAACCCACACCTACCATTATATCATAGGTAACTACCACAACCTTTAGGTACTAAACCACCACCCCAAAACCTTTATAGGTAACTAACCCACACACACTACAGGACATCACCCCCGCTTAGGTTACTCACTACCTTCATAAGCGTAAACTAACCACACCACACGACCTGTCATGGAACTATCCCCACTACCTGTGTCTAGAACTAACCACACCACCACGTTTCATAGGGTAAACTAACCACTACCACTACCTTAGTTCTATAGGTAACAACCACACACCACTTCATAGACTCACAACACTACCTGGTATCATAGCGTAAACTAACCACACACCAACTACTTGTTCATAGGAACTAACCACACCCACTACCTTATCATAGGTACATAACCACACACCACGACCTTTATATATATCCACTACCTTTTTATGCAAATAACAGCCAGTTATAGGTTAATAACCACACCACACTATCTTATAAGGAAACTAACCACACTCAACTTACCATCATAGGTAACTCAAAACCAATCCACCACCACTTTTACATAGGTAACTAACACAACCACCATACCTTATTCATAGTAACTAACCACACCACCACTTACCTTTGCATAGGTAAACGAACACTCCACCAACACGTGTTACATAGGTACATAACCACACACACCACATACCTTAATTCATTAGTCCTCATACCACACACCACACTACTTATTCATAGGTAACTAACCACACCACCACTACCTTATCTTCATAGCGTAACTAACCACACCTACCACACCTTGACTTCATAGGTCTCCCCCATAAACTAGACATAGACACCCACCACCACACCGTTTATAGCCGTAAACGAACCACACAACCACTACCTATATTCATTAGGCTTAATCACAACCACTCCACCTACCTGTGTTCATAGGGTTAACTAACCCAACACCACCCTACCTCTATTCATAGGTATACTCCACACCACCATATGTTTAGAACACCACCTACCTTACATAGGTAACTAAACCACACCCACTAGTTCTGACAACCACATCAGCCGTCTAGTAAACTAACCACACCACCACTACCTATTCATAGGTAACTAACCACACCACCACGTACCTTATCATAGGTAATAACCACCACACTACTGTCAAGAACTAACACACATCCTTTTCATAGGTAACTACACACACATACTATCAGGTAAACCCACCACCATACCTTATTCATAGGTAACAACCACACCTACTACTGTTTCATAGGTAACTAACCACACCACACTACCTGTTCATAGGTAATAAACCACCTACCACTACCTTATGTCCATAGGTACTTTACCCACACCACATCTACCTTATTCATAGGAATAAATCAACCAACACACCTTCATGGAAACCACTACACTTGTTCATAGGCCTAACTAACCACACCACACACCTTGATTCATAGGTACTATCACAACTAACAAAAAAACGCCCACTCTTTTCCTAGGTAATAAACCAACACGCTTGTTATAGGATAATCTAACCACACACACCAATAACCTTATTCATAGGTAACTAACCACACCCACTAAGTCTAATCCCACTACGGTCTGGAACTAACCAACAACACCACTACTTATTCATAGGTAACTACCAACCACCACCTACCTTATTCAAACGTAACTAACACACCACCACTCATAGCATTTCACACCTATACTATCATAGGGTACCTAACCACACCACCACTACCTTATTCATACGGTCAACTCAACCACTACCTTAATTCTAGTACACTACACACTACGTACTTCATAGGCTAACTAACACACCACCACTACCTTTATACATAGGGTAACTAACCACACCACACACTACTTGTTCATAGGTAATAACCACACCACCACGACATGTTCATAGGTAACGTACTAATCCATAAATACCTTGTTCATAGCGTAAACTAACCACACCACCACGGCGACTTGTACATAGAGTAACTCATCCACACTACCTTGTCTACATAGGTAAACTAACCCACCACCACTACGTTTATATGGTAAATAACCACACCACCCACTACCTTTTCTATAGGTAATACCACCACTACCGACCGATCATGCAGGTAACTAACACCCGCACACCCACCTTTATTCATAGGTAACAACCACACCACCAAAACCGTTATCATAGGCTACTATCCCACACACCTACTTATTCATAGGATAACACAACCACCACTACCTTTATTCATAGAGCTAACTAACCACACCACCACTAACCTTATTCATAGTAACTAAACCACACCACCACTCCTATGTTCATAGGTACCTAACCACACATCCACTACCTCTATACATAGGTAACTAACCCACACCACATCCTCTGTTCATAGGTAACAACTACACACCACCACTACCTTATACATAGTGGTAACTAACACCACCACCACTCACCACTTGTTCATAGTAGCTATCACACACCACCTACCTTAATTAATAGTTACACTAACCACACCACCACTACCTTAATTAATAGGAGTAACTAACCACACCACCACTACCTCTGATCTAGGTAAACTAACCACATCCACACGTACCTTATTCATAGGTAACTAACCACACCACCACTACCATGAGATCATAGGTAACTAACCACACCACCAACTACCTTGTTCAATAGGTAACTAACCACATCCACCACTACAACCCTTAATTCATAGTAACTAATCCACACCACCACTTCACTTATTATATGGTACATAAACCTACTCCATAAGACCTTGTTCATAGCGTAATACTTATACCTTACATAGGGTATAACCAACACGACCTTGTCAAGAGTAACTATCCACACTACCTTGTCATAGGATAACTAACCACACCACCAGGTTATATAGGTAACTAACCACACCACCACTACCTCGTATTCATAGGTAACTAACCACACTACCACGTTCATAGCGCTAAATAACCACCCACCACCACCTTGTTCATAAGGTAACCATAAACCATACCACCACCATACCATTATTACTGCTCAGGTAACTAACCACACCACCACTACCTTATTCAGTTTTTTTAGTAATACCACCACAGTGTTACCTAGTTACCACTATCCACACTACCTTGTATCATAGGTAACTAACCACACACATTATAGCGAACACCACACCACACTACCTTATTCCATAGGTAACTAACACACACCTATCACGTATCATAGTAACATAATCCACACCACCACTACCTTTTTTCATAGGTAACTAACTACACCCACTACCTTATTACATAGCGTAGACTAAAACACTTACCACTCAACTACCTTACTTCATAAGGTAATAACCACACCACCACAACCTTGACTTGTTACATGAGGTAGCTATCCACACACATACCATCATGGTCACACCACTAGCACCTATCATAGTAAACTAACCACAAACCACACTTTTCATAGGTAACTAACCACACCACCACTACCTTATTCAAGGTAACTACCTACACCACCACTAACCTTCAATTCATAGGTAACTAACCACACCACTACTACCTTGTTCATAGGTAACTAACCACACTCCACTACTTTCATACATACGGTAAACTAACCACTACCACCACTACTTGTTGCATAGGTAACTAACCCACACCACCATAACTTATTCATTAGCGAACGAACCACACAACACTACTTTATTCATAGTACACCACACCACACTCTATACTATAACTCACCACACTACCTTATTCATAGTGCCAACTAACCACACACTACCTGTATACATAGGTCAATAACCACACCACCACTACCTTGTTCATTAGCTAACTCAACCACAACTCCACACACCTTATACATAGGCCTAACTAACACACACCACTACCTATAGTTCATAGCGTAATAACCACACACCACTACCTATTCATATAACTTACCACAATACGCTTATGATGAACTAACCACACCAGCCATCACCTTCGCTCATAGGGTAACTAACCACATCACCACTACCTTAATTCATAGGCTAACTAACCCACACCACACTACCATTATTCATAGTATACTAACCACACCACCTACGACCCTCCTTAGACATCAGGTAACTACCAATCACTACACCTTGTTCATAGGTAACTAACCCACTAACCACGGGACCTTGTTCATTAGGCACTAATCCACACATGACCCTTTAATGTTACAAGGTTAACTAACCACACCACACCTCTGTTCATAGTGGTAACTAACCACACCACCACAGACCTATGTTCATATGCGTAAACTAACCCACACTACCGTTCATAGCGTAACTATACACACCACCACACCGTTGTATAGTAGACTAACCACACCACCACTACCATTTATTCATAAGGTAACTAAACCCACCACCACCTACCTACTATATAGGTAACTAACCACACCACCAAACCTTGTCATAAGGTAGACTATCCACACACGACTCACGGTTAATCTAGGTACCTACCACACCACCACTACCTTATCAGGAACTACCCACCCACCTACACTTTTTCATAAGTAACTAACCACACACACTACCTCTATGCAATAGGTAACTAACCACACCACACTACTAATTATACATAGGTAACTAACACACACCAACCTTGTTAATAGGTAACTCACCAACCACCCACCACGACCTCTATTCATAGGTAACTCACCATCCATCACACACTTTCATACGGTAAAACTAACCACCCACCACACTCTTGTTAATTTTTTTGTACTATCCACTATTTTTTTCTTCATAGGTAACTAACCCACAACCATTACTCTTCATAGGTAACTAACCACACACCACTCCTTTTCATAGGCTAACTAACCATACCTACATACTTATGTCATAGGTAACTTAACCACACACCACCACACTTATTTCATAGGTAACTAACCATCACCACACTACTTATTCATCAGGCGTAAATAACACACCAACACTACTTGCTTATCACGTAGGCCTAAACTTAAATACCACACTACCTTCTCATAGTTACCACACGACCACTATGCATTACTACCACCACCACTACCTTTGTTCATACGGTAACTAACCACACCACCCTAGTTTGCATAGGTAACTAACCACACCAACATACCTATTATAGTAACTAACCCAACCTACATAGCGTAAATAACCACACATCCACTCACTAACTCTTGTTCAGTCGGTAAGCTGACCACCAAGACACCACTACTTATTCATAGATACACCCCACAGCTATTATTCACAGGTAACTAACCACACACCACTTCGACTAAATTTGTTCATCAGGTAAATAACCACACCACCACTACCTTATTCATATGGGATAACTAACCACACCACCACTACCTTGTTCATAGGTAAACCATCACCCACACACCTCGATACAAGCAACACCACTCACTCATTCTTATTCATAGGCTAACTAACCCACACCACCACTAACTCTGTATAGCATAGCGTCAATACCACACACCGACTACTTTTCATAGGTACACTAACCACACAAACAACTACCTTTATTCATAGGTAACTAACACACACCCTACCATCTATATAACTACAACCCAACCTATATAGTAATACCACCCCTAATCAAGGTAATACCACACCATAGTCTAGGTACCAAGCCTGATAACATCAATACTTAAAACCTTGTTCCATACGGTAACTAACCACACCACCACGACCTTGTATCATAGGTAACTATCCACACACTTGTTCATAGGTCAACTAACCACACCCACCAACGTATTATAGCTCAGTTGCTACACTAACCCACACCACACTACCTCATGGTAACTACACTAGTTCATAGGGTAACTAACCACACACCACCCCTGTTCATAGGTAACAACCCCCACTTTATACTAACTCACATCCACCACCACTCCGTATCTCAAGGCTAACGAACCCACTACACACAACCTTATTCATAGCGTGCAGACTATCCACACACTCACTACGTCTATTCATAGGTACGCGAACCTAACCACACACCACCACTACCTTATTCATAGGTAACCTAACCACACCACCCACTACCTTATTCATAAGA
>NC_052311.1:62906323-62951960 GCF_016432855.1 Salvelinus namaycush | reverse complement strand
GTAACTAACCACACCACCACTACCTTGTTCATAGGTAACTAACCACACTGACCAGCTGACGCTATTGGCATAAAGGTATAACTAAGCCGACCCACCACTACCTTGTTCATTAGTGTTAACTAGGCTGGGCAAGCACCAAGGGGCGAACACAAATAAGCAAACCGAGCATACTTTGTTCATTGGGTTAGCCTAACCACACCACCACTCATTTATTCATAGGTAACTAACCACACCACCACTACCTTATTCATAGGTAACTACCACACCACCACTACCTTATTCATAGGTAACTAACCACACCACCACTACGTTATTCATAGGTAACTAACCACACACCCACCACTAACTTGTTCATAGGTAACTAACCACACCACCACTACCTTATTCATAGGTACATAACCACACCACCACTACCTTATTCATAGGTAACTAACCACACCACCTTGTTCATAGGTAACTAACCACACCACCACTACCTTATTCATAGGTAACCAACCACACCACCACGTTCATAGGTAACTAACCACACCACCACTACTTTGTTCATAGGTAACTAACCACACCACCATTACCTTGTTCATAGGTAACTAACCACACCACCACGTTCATAGGTAACTAACCACACCACCACTACCTTGTTCATAGGTAACTAACCACACCACCACTACCTTATTCATAGGTAACTAACCACACCACCATCACCTTGTTCATAGGTAACTAACCATACCACCACTACCTTATTCATAGGTAACTAACCACACCACCACTACCTTATACATAGGTAACTAACCACACCACCACTACCTTGTTCATAGGTAACTAACCACACCACCACGACCTTGTTCATAGGTAACTATCCACACTACCTTGTTCATAGGTAACTAACCACACCACCACGTTTATAGGTAACTAACCACACCACCACTACCTTATTCATAGGTAACTAACCACACCACCACTACCTTATTCATAGGTAACTAACCACACCACCACTACCTTATTCATAGGTAACTAACCACACCACCACTACGTTATTCATAGGTAACTAACCACACACCCACCACTAACTTGTTCATAGGTAACTAACCACACCACCACTACCTTATTCATAGGTAACTAACCACACCACCACTACCTTATTCATAGGTAACTAACCACACCACCTTGTTCATAGGTAACTAACCACACCACCACTACCTTATTCATAGGTAACTAACCACACCACCACGTTCATAGGTAACTAACCACACCACCACTACTTTGTTCATAGGTAACTAACCACACCACCACTACCTTGTTCATAGGTAACTAACCACACCACCACTACTTTGTTCATAGGTAACTAACCACACCACCACTACCTTATTCATAGGTAACTAACCACACCACCACTACCTTATTCATAGGTAACTAACCACACCACCACCACCTTGTTCATAGGTAACTAACCATACCACCACTACCTTATTCATAGGTAACTAACCACACTACCTTGTTCATAGGTAACTAACCACACCACCACGTTTATAGGTAACTAACCACACCACCACTACCTTATTCATAGGTACATAACCACACCACCACCACCTTGTTCATAGGTAACTAACCACACCACCTTGTTCATAGGTAACTAACCACACCACCACTACCTTATTCATAGGTAACTAACCACACCACCACGTTTATAGGTAACTAACCACACCACCACTCCCTTGTTCATAGGTAACTAACCATACCACCACTACCTTATTCATAGGTAACTAACCACACTACCTTGTTCATAGGTAACTAACCACACCACCACGTTCATAGGTAACTAACCATACCACTTCTACCTTGTTCATAGGTAACTAACCACACCACCACTACCTTATTCATAGGTAACTAACCACACACCCACCACTAACTTGTTCATAGGTAACTAACCACACCACCACTACCTTATTCATAGGTACATAACCACACCACCACTACCTTATTCATAGGTAACTAACCACACCACCTTGTTCATAGGTAACTAACCACACCACCACTACCTTATTCATAGGTAACTAACCACACCACCACTACCTTATTCATAGGTAACTAACCACACACCCACCACTAACTTGTTCATAGGTAGCTATCCACACCACCACTACCTTATTCATAGGTACCTAACCACACCACCACTACCTTATTCATAGGTAACTAACCACACCACCACTACCTTATTCATAGGTAACTAACCACACCACCACTACCTTATTCATAGGTAACTAACCACACCACCACTACCTTATACATAGGTAACTAACCACATCACCACTACCTTGTTCATAGGTAACTAACCACACCACCACGACCTTGTTCATAGGTAACTATCCATACTACCTTGTTCATAGGTAACTAACCACACCACCACGACCTTGTTCATAGGTAACTATCCACACTACCTTGTTCATAGGTAACTAACCACACCACCACGTTTATAGGTAACTAACCACACCACCACTACCTTATTCATAGGTAACTAACCACACTACCACGTTCATAGGTAACTAACCACACCACCACCACCTTGTTCATAGGTAACTAACCATACCACCACTACCTTATTCATAGGTAACTAACCACACCACCACTACCTTATTCATAGGTAACTAACCACACCACCACAACCTTGTTCATAGGTAGCTATCCACACCACCACTACCTTATTCATAGGTACCTAACCACACCACCACTACCTTATTCATAGGTAACTAACCACACCACCACTACCTTATTCATAGGTAACTAACCACACCACCACTACCTTATTCATAGGTAACTAACCACACCACCACTACCTTATACATAGGTAACTAACCACTCTTCACCACCACCTTGTTCATAGGTAACTAACCACACCACCACTACCTTGTTCATAGGTAACTAACCACACCACCACTACCTTATACATAGGTAACTAACCACTCCACCACTACCTTATTCATAGGTAACTAACCACACCACCACTACCTTATACATAGGTAACTAACCACACCACCACTACCTTGTTCATAGGTAACTAACCACACCACCACTACCTTATTCATAGGTAACTAACCACACCACCACTACCTTATTCATAGGTAACTAACCACACCACCACTACCTTATTCATAGGTAACTAACCACACCACCACTACCTTATTCATAGGTAACTAACCACACCACCACTACCTTGTTCATAGGTAACTAACCACACCACCACTACCTTATTCATAGGTAACTAACCACACCACCACTACCTTATTCATAGGTACATAACCACACCACCACGACCTTGTTCATAGGTAACTATCCATACTACCTTGTTCATAGGTAACTAACCACACCACCACGTTTATAGGTAACTAACCACACCACCACTACCTTATTCATAGGTAACTAACCACACCACCACTACCTTATTCATAGGTACATAACCACACCACCACGACCTTGTTCATAGGTAACTATCCACACTACCTTGTTCATAGGTAACTAACCACACCACCACGTTTATAGGTAACTAACCACACCACCACTACCTTATTCATAGGTAACTAACCACACTACCACGTTCATAGGTAACTAACCACACCACCACCACCTTGTTCATAGGTAACTAACCATACCACCACTACCTTATTCATAGGTAACTAACCACACCACCACTACCTTATTCATAGGTAACTAACCACACCACCACAACCTTGTTCATAGGTAGCTATCCACACCACCACTACCTTATTCATAGGTACCTAACCACACCACCACTACCTTATTCATAGGTAACTAACCACACCACCACTACCTTATTCATAGGTAACTAACCACACCACCACTACCTTATTCATAGGTAACTAACCACACCACCACTACCTTATACATAGGTAACTAACCACACCACCACTACCTTGTTCATAGGTAACTAACCACACCACCACTACCTTATACATAGGTAACTAACCACTCCACCACTACCTTGTTCATAGGTAACTAACCACACCACCACTACCTTATTCATAGGTAACTAACCACACCACCACTACCTTGTTCATAGGTAACTAACCACACCACCACTACCTTATACATAGGTAACTAACCACTCCACCACTACCTTATTCATAGGTAACTAACCACACCACCACTACCTTATACATAGGTAACTAACCACACCACCACTACCTTGTTCATAGGTAACTAACCACACCACCACTACCTTATTCATAGGTAACTAACCACACCACCACTACCTTATTCATAGGTAACTAACCACACCACCACTACCTTATTCATAGGTAACTAACCACACCACCACTACCTTATTCATAGGTAACTAACCACACCACCACTACCTTGTTCATAGGTAACTAACCACACCACCACTACCTTATTCATAGGTAACTAACCACACCACCACTACCTTATTCATAGGTACATAACCACACCACCACGACCTTGTTCATAGGTAACTATCCATACTACCTTGTTCATAGGTAACTAACCACACCACCACGACCTTGTTCATAGGTAACTATCCACACTACCTTGTTCATAGGTAACTAACCACACCACCACGTTTATAGGTAACTAACCACACCACCACTACCTTATTCATAGGTAACTAACCACACTACCACGTTCATAGGTAACTAACCACACCACCACCACCTTGTTCATAGGTAACTAACCACACCACCACTACCTTATTCATAGGTAACTAACCACACCACCACTACCTTATTCATAGGTACATAACCACACCACCACGACCTTGTTCATAGGTAACTATCCACACTACCTTGTTCATAGGTAACTAACCACACCACCACGTTTATAGGTAACTAACCACACCACCACTACCTTATTCATAGGTAACTAACCACACTACCACGTTCATAGGTAACTAACCACACCACCACCACCTTGTTCATAGGTAACTAACCATACCACCACTACCTTATTCATAGGTAACTAACCACACCACCACTACCTTATTCATAGGTAACTAACCACACCACCACAACCTTGTTCATAGGTAGCTATCCACACCACCACTACCTTATTCATAGGTACCTAACCACACCACCACTACCTTATTCATAGGTAACTAACCACACCACCACTACCTTATTCATAGGTAACTAACCACACCACCACTACCTTATTCATAGGTAACTAACCACACCACCACTACCTTATTCATAGGTAACTAACCACACCACCACTACCTTGTTCATAGGTAACTAACCACACCACCACTACCTTATTCATAGGTAACTAACCACACCACCACTACCTTATTCATAGGTACATAACCACACCACCACGACCTTGTTCATAGGTAACTATCCATACTACCTTGTTCATAGGTAACTAACCACACCACCACGACCTTGTTCATAGGTAACTATCCACACTACCTTGTTCATAGGTAACTAACCACACCACCACGTTTATAGGTAACTAACCACACCACCACTACCTTATTCATAGGTAACTAACCACACTACCACGTTCATAGGTAACTAACCACACCACCACCACCTTGTTCATAGGTAACTAACCACACCACCACTACCTTATTCATAGGTAACTAACCACACCACCACTACCTTATTCATAGGTACATAACCACACCACCACGACCTTGTTCATAGGTAACTATCCACACTACCTTGTTCATAGGTAACTAACCACACCACCACGTTTATAGGTAACTAACCACACCACCACTACCTTATTCATAGGTAACTAACCACACTACCACGTTCATAGGTAACTAACCACACCACCACCACCTTGTTCATAGGTAACTAACCATACCACCACTACCTTATTCATAGGTAACTAACCACACCACCACTACCTTATTCATAGGTAACTAACCACACCACCACAACCTTGTTCATAGGTAGCTATCCACACCACCACTACCTTATTCATAGGTACCTAACCACACCACCACTACCTTATTCATAGGTAACTAACCACACCACCACTACCTTATTCATAGGTAACTAACCACACCACCACTACCTTATTCATAGGTAACTAACCACACCACCACTACCTTATACATAGGTAACTAACCACACCACCACTACCTTGTTCATAGGTAACTAACCACACCACCACTACCTTATACATAGGTAACTAACCACTCCACCACTACCTTGTTCATAGGTAACTAACCACACCACCACTACCTTATTCATAGGTAACTAACCACACCACCACTACCTTGTTCATAGGTAACTAACCACACCACCACTACCTTATACATAGGTAACTAACCACTCCACCACTACCTTATTCATAGGTAACTAACCACACCACC
Source organism: Salvelinus namaycush (assembly GCF_016432855.1). NCBI lineage: Eukaryota > Metazoa > Chordata > Actinopteri > Salmoniformes > Salmonidae > Salvelinus > Salvelinus namaycush. Next base: position 62,945,608 of record NC_052311.1, on the reverse strand, counting down.
ACTACCTTGTTCATAGGTAACTAACCACACCACCACTACCTTATTCATAGGTAACTAACCACACCACCACTACCTTATACATAGGTAACTAACCACACCACCACTACTTTGTTCATAGGTAACTAACCACACCACCACTACCTTATTCATAGGTAACTAACCACACCACCACTACCTTATTCATAGGTAACTAACCACACCACCACTACCTTATTCATAGGTAACTAACCACACCACCACTACCTTATTCATAGGTAACTAACCACACCACCACTACCTTGTTCATAGGTAACTAACCACACCACCACTACCTTATTCATAGGTAACTAACCACACCACCACTACCTTATTCATAGGTACATAACCACACCACCACGACCTTGTTCATAGGTAACTATCCATACTACCTTGTTCATAGGTAACTAACCACACCACCACGACCTTGTTCATAGGTAACTATCCACACTACCTTGTTCATAGGTAACTAACCACACCACCACGTTTATAGGTAACTAACCACACCACCACTACCTTATTCATAGGTAACTAACCACACCACCACGTTCATAGGTAACTAACCACACCACCACCACCTTGTTCATAGGTAACTAACCACACCACCACTACCTTATTCATAGGTAACTAACCACACCACCACTACCTTATTCATAGGTAACTAACCACACCACCACAACCTTGTTCATAGGTAGCTATCCACACCACCACTACCTTATTCATAGGTACCTAACCACACCACCACTACCTTATTCATAGGTAACTAACCACACCACCACTACCTTATTCATAAGTAACTAACCACACCACCACTACCTTATTCATAGGTAACTAACCACACCACCACTACCTTATACATAGGTAACTAACCACACCACCACTACCTTGTTCATAGGTAACTAACCACACCACCACGACCTTGTTCATAGGTAACTATCCATACTACCTTGTTCATAGGTAACTAACCACACCACCACGACCTTGTTCATAGGTAACTATCCACACTACCTTGTTCATAGGTAACTAACCACACCACCACGTTCATAGGTAACTAACCACACCACCACTACCTTATTCATAGGTAACTATCCACACGGCCTTATTCATAGGTAACTAACCACACCACCTTATTCATAGGTAACTAACCATACCACCACTACCTTATTCATAGGTAACTATCCACACAACCTTATTCATAGGTAACTAACCACACCACCTTATTCATAGGTAACTAACCACACCACCACTACCTTGTTCATAGTTAACTAACCACACCACCACTACCTTGTTCATAGGTAACTAACCACACCACCACTACCTTGTTCATAGGTAACTAACCACACCACCACTACCTTATTCATAGGTAACTAACCACACCACCACTACCTTATTCATAGGTAACTAACCACACACCCACCACTAACTTGTTCATAGGTAGCTATCCACACCACCACTACCTTATTCATAGGTACCTAACCACACCACCACTACCTTATTCATAGGTAACTAACCACACCACCACTACCTTATTCATAGGTAACTAACCACACCACCACTACCTTATTCATAGGTAACTAACCACACCACCACTACCTTATTCATAGGTAACTAACCACACCACCACTACCTTGTTCATAGGTAACTAACCACACCACCACTACCTTATTCATAGGTAACTAACCACACCACCACTACCTTATTCATAGGTACATAACCACACCACCACGACCTTGTTCATAGGTAACTATCCATACTACCTTGTTCATAGGTAACTAACCACACCACCACGACCTTGTTCATAGGTAACTATCCACACTACCTTGTTCATAGGTAACTAACCACACCACCACGTTTATAGGTAACTAACCACACCACCACTACCTTATTCATAGGTAACTAACCACACTACCACGTTCATAGGTAACTAACCACACCACCACCACCTTGTTCATAGGTAACTAACCACACCACCACTACCTTATTCATAGGTAACTAACCACACCACCACTACCTTATTCATAGGTACATAACCACACCACCACGACCTTGTTCATAGGTAACTATCCACACTACCTTGTTCATAGGTAACTAACCACACCACCACGTTTATAGGTAACTAACCACACCACCACTACCTTATTCATAGGTAACTAACCACACTACCACGTTCATAGGTAACTAACCACACCACCACCACCTTGTTCATAGGTAACTAACCATACCACCACTACCTTATTCATAGGTAACTAACCACACCACCACTACCTTATTCATAGGTAACTAACCACACCACCACAACCTTGTTCATAGGTAGCTATCCACACCACCACTACCTTATTCATAGGTACCTAACCACACCACCACTACCTTATTCATAGGTAACTAACCACACCACCACTACCTTATTCATAGGTAACTAACCACACCACCACTACCTTATTCATAGGTAACTAACCACACCACCACTACCTTATACATAGGTAACTAACCACACCACCACTACCTTGTTCATAGGTAACTAACCACACCACCACTACCTTATACATAGGTAACTAACCACTCCACCACTACCTTGTTCATAGGTAACTAACCACACCACCACTACCTTATTCATAGGTAACTAACCACACCACCACTACCTTGTTCATAGGTAACTAACCACACCACCACTACCTTATACATAGGTAACTAACCACTCCACCACTACCTTATTCATAGGTAACTAACCACACCACCACTACCTTATACATAGGTAACTAACCACACCACCACTACCTTGTTCATAGGTAACTAACCACACCACCACTACCTTATTCATAGGTAACTAACCACACCACCACTACCTTATTCATAGGTAACTAACCACACCACCACTACCTTATTCATAGGTAACTAACCACACCACCACTACCTTATTCATAGGTAACTAACCACACCACCACTACCTTGTTCATAGGTAACTAACCACACCACCACTACCTTATTCATAGGTAACTAACCACACCACCACTACCTTATTCATAGGTACATAACCACACCACCACGACCTTGTTCATAGGTAACTATCCATACTACCTTGTTCATAGGTAACTAACCACACCACCACGACCTTGTTCATAGGTAACTATCCACACTACCTTGTTCATAGGTAACTAACCACACCACCACGTTTATAGGTAACTAACCACACCACCACTACCTTATTCATAGGTAACTAACCACACCACCACGTTCATAGGTAACTAACCACACCACCACCACCTTGTTCATAGGTAACTAACCACACCACCACTACCTTATTCATAGGTAACTAACCACACCACCACTACCTTATTCATAGGTAACTAACCACACCACCACAACCTTGTTCATAGGTAGCTATCCACACCACCACTACCTTATTCATAGGTACCTAACCACACCACCACTACCTTATTCATAGGTAACTAACCACACCACCACTACCTTATTCATAAGTAACTAACCACACCACCACTACCTTATTCATAGGTAACTAACCACACCACCACTACCTTATACATAGGTAACTAACCACACCACCACTACCTTGTTCATAGGTAACTAACCACACCACCACGACCTTGTTCATAGGTAACTATCCATACTACCTTGTTCATAGGTAACTAACCACACCACCACGACCTTGTTCATAGGTAACTATCCACACTACCTTGTTCATAGGTAACTAACCACACCACCACGTTTATAGGTAACTAACCACACCACCACTACCTTATTCATAGGTAACTAACCACACTACCACGTTCATAGGTAACTAACCACACCACCACCACCTTGTTCATAGGTAACTAACCATACCACCACTACCTTATTCATAGGTAACTAACCACACTACCTTATTCATAGGTAACTAACCACACTACCTTGTTCATAGGTAACTAACCACACCACCACTACCTTGTTCATAGTTAACTAACCACACCACCACTACCTTGTTCATAGGTAACTAACCACACCACCACTACCTTGTTCATAGGTAACTAACCACACCACCACTACCTTATTCATAGGTAACTAACCACACCACCACTACCTTATTCATAGGTAACTAACCACACACCCACCACTAACTTGTTCATAGGTAGCTATCCACACCACCACTACCTTATTCATAGGTACCTAACCACACCACCACTACCTTATTCATAGGTAACTAACCACACCACCACTACCTTATTCATAGGTAACTAACCACACCACCACTACCTTATTCATAGGTAACTAACCACACCACCACTACCTTATTCATAGGTAACTAACCACACCACCACTACCTTATTCATAGGTAACTAACCACACACCCACCACTAACTTGTTCATAGGTAGCTATCCACACCACCACTACCTTATTCATAGGTACCTAACCACACCACCACTACCTTATTCATAGGTAACTAACCACACCACCACTACCTTATTCATAGGTAACTAACCACACCACCACTACCTTATTCATAGGTAACTAACCACACCACCACTACCTTATACATAGGTAACTAACCACACCACCACTACCTTGTTCATAGGTAACTAACCACACCACCACGACCTTGTTCATAGGTAACTATCCATACTACCTTGTTCATAGGTAACTAACCACACCACCACGACCTTGTTCATAGGTAACTATCCACACTACCTTGTTCATAGGTAACTAACCACACCACCACGTTTATAGGTAACTAACCACACCACCACTACCTTATTCATAGGTAACTAACCACACTACCACGTTCATAGGTAACTAACCACACCACCACCACCTTGTTCATAGGTAACTAACCATACCACCACTACCTTATTCATAGGTAACTAACCACACCACCACTACCTTATTCATAGGTAACTAACCACACCACCACAACCTTGTTCATAGGCAGCTATCCACACCACCACTACCTTATTCATAGGTACCTAACCACACCACCACTACCTTATTCATAGGTAACTAACCACACCACCACTACCTTATTCATAGGTAACTAACCACACCACCACTACCTTATTCATAGGTAACTAACCACACCACCACTACCTTATACATAGGTAACTATCTAACCACTCTTCACCACCACCTTGTTCATAGGTAACTAACCACACCACCACTACCTTATTCATAGGTAACTAACCACACCACCACTACCTTATACATAGGTAACTAACCACACCACCACTACCTTATTCATAGGTAACTAACCACACCACCACTACCTTATACATAGGTAACTAACCACACCACCACTACCTTGTTCATAGGTAACTAACCACACCACCACTACCTTATTCATAGGTAACTAACCACACCACCACTACCTTATTCATAGGTAACTAACCACACCACCACTACCTTATTCATAGGTAACTAACCACACCACCACTACCTTATTCATAGGTAACTAACCACACCACCACTACCTTGTTCATAGGTAACTAACCACACCACCACTACCTTATTCATAGGTAACTAACCACACAACCACTACCTTATTCATAGGTACATAACCACACCACCACGACCTTGTTCATAGGTAACTATCCATACTACCTTGTTCATAGGTAACTAACCACACCACCACGTTTATAGGTAACTAACCACACCACCACTACCTTATTCATAGGTAACTAACCACACCACCACTACCTTATTCATAGGTACATAACCACACCACCACGACCTTGTTCATAGGTAACTATCCACACTACCTTGTTCATAGGTAACTAACCACACCACCACGTTTATAGGTAACTAACCACACCACCACTACCTTATTCATAGGTAACTAACCACACTACCACGTTCATAGGTAACTAACCACACCACCACCACCTTGTTCATAGGTAACTAACCATACCACCACTACCTTATTCATAGGTAACTAACCACACCACCACTACCTTATTCATAGGTAACTAACCACACCACCACAACCTTGTTCATAGGTAGCTATCCACACCACCACTACCTTATTCATAGGTACCTAACCACACCACCACTACCTTATTCATAGGTAACTAACCACACCACCACTACCTTATTCATAGGTAACTAACCACACCACCACTACCTTATTCATAGGTAACTAACCACACCACCACTACCTTATACATAGGTAACTAACCACACCACCACTACCTTGTTCATAGGTAACTAACCACACCACCACTACCTTATACATAGGTAACTAACCACTCCACCACTACCTTGTTCATAGGTAACTAACCACACCACCACTACCTTATTCATAGGTAACTAACCACACCACCACTACCTTGTTCATAGGTAACTAACCACACCACCACTACCTTATACATAGGTAACTAACCACTCCACCACTACCTTATTCATAGGTAACTAACCACACCACCACTACCTTATACATAGGTAACTAACCACACCACCACTACCTTGTTCATAGGTAACTAACCACACCACCACTACCTTATTCATAGGTAACTAACCACACCACCACTACCTTATTCATAGGTAACTAACCACACCACCACTACCTTATTCATAGGTAACTAACCACACCACCACTACCTTATTCATAGGTAACTAACCACACCACCACTACCTTGTTCATAGGTAACTAACCACACCACCACTACCTTATTCATAGGTAACTAACCACACCACCACTACCTTATTCATAGGTACATAACCACACCACCACGACCTTGTTCATAGGTAACTATCCATACTACCTTGTTCATAGGTAACTAACCACACCACCACGACCTTGTTCATAGGTAACTATCCACACTACCTTGTTCATAGGTAACTAACCACACCACCACGTTTATAGGTAACTAACCACACCACCACTACCTTATTCATAGGTAACTAACCACACCACCACGTTCATAGGTAACTAACCACACCACCACCACCTTGTTCATAGGTAACTAACCACACCACCACTACCTTATTCATAGGTAACTAACCACACCACCACTACCTTATTCATAGGTAACTAACCACACCACCACAACCTTGTTCATAGGTAGCTATCCACACCACCACTACCTTATTCATAGGTACCTAACCACACCACCACTACCTTATTCATAGGTAACTAACCACACCACCACTACCTTATTCATAAGTAACTAACCACACCACCACTACCTTATTCATAGGTAACTAACCACACCACCACTACCTTATACATAGGTAACTAACCACACCACCACTACCTTGTTCATAGGTAACTAACCACACCACCACGACCTTGTTCATAGGTAACTATCCATACTACCTTGTTCATAGGTAACTAACTACACCACCACGACCTTGTTCATAGGTAACTATCCACACTACCTTGTTCATAGGTAACTAACCACACCACCACGTTTATAGGTAACTAACCACACCACCACTACCTTATTCATAGGTAACTAACCACACTACCACGTTCATAGGTAACTAACCACACCACCACCACCTTGTTCATAGGTAACTAACCATACCACCACTACCTTATTCATAGGTAACTAACCACACTACCTTATTCATAGGTAACTAACCACACTACCTTGTTCATAGGTAACTAACCACACCACCACTACCTTGTTCATAGGTAACTAACCACACCACCACTACCTTGTTCATAGGTAACTAACCACACCACCACTACCTTGTTCATAGGTAACTAACCACACCACTACTCTGTCCATAGGTAACTAACCACACCACCACCTTATTTATAAGTAACTAACCTCTCAGTTGGTGGTGACTTCCTCCCTACTCTAGTGACAGTTAACACTTCTGTATTTGTCAGTGTACAACTCCTGCATGCAGACGGTTCCTGTCCCGGTGGTCGGCCTGTACCCAAACACACGTCAGTACCAGTTACCTTCTACTATATTGGTGCATCAGGTAGCATAAAGTATTTGTAAGCTTTATATCGGAGGTAATTGTTCTCCAGTGGAATGCAGCAGTCTTAGGGAGGGTTGTGTCTAAGATGGTGTGTGTTCTCCAGTGGAATGCAGCAGTCTTAGGGAGGGTTGTGTCTAAGATGGTGTGTGTTCTCCAATGGAATGCAGCAGTCTTAGGGAGGGTTGTGTCTAAGATGGTGTGTGTTCTCCAGTGGAATGCAGCAGTCTTAGGGAGGGTTGTGTCTAAGATGGTGTGTGTTCTCCAGTGGAATGCAGCAGTCTTAGGGAGGGTTGTGTCTAAGATGGTGTGTGTTCGTTCTCCAGTGGAATGCAGCAGTCTTAGGGAGGGTTGTGTCTAAGATGGTGTGTGTTCTCCAGTGGAATGCAGCAGTCTTAGGGGGGGTTGTGTCTAAGATGGTGTGTGTTCTCCAGTGGAATGCAGCAGGACGGTGCGTTTCACTCACTGGATCAGACCCTCGTCCCCAGACACAGAAAGGATCATCCGCAGACGCAACTGGCTCTGGAGCACACGGTGACACTAACAGCCCTGTGAAATATACATGTTAAAACCTTCAACTTAACAATTTCCTGCCAAACGCCGTCAGTGTGTTGCATTGGTCCATTTAAGGCACAGGTGTCAAACTCATTCCAGAGGGACGAGTGTCTGCGGGTTCTCTCCTCCCTTGTACTTGGTTGAATTAAGGTCACTGATTAGTAAGTTACTGTCCTCACCTGGTTGTCTACATCTTAATTGAAAGGGAAAAACCAGCAGACCCTAGGTCCTCCATGGAATGAGTGACACCCCTGATTAAAGAACAGTGAACAGTGAATTAAAGAACTTGAACAGGGTCTCTAGAGAGTTGTTCAGGCATAGATCTAGGACCAGCTTACATTCCCCATATGACACCATGTTATTTTCTAATAATAGAATCAAACATATTTGACACCTGGATCAAAGACTGACAAGTAAACTGGATTCTTTAACGAAAAAACAAAACTTTATTAAGAAGTGAGAGAAAGACCGGTGGAGTGGTGTTACAGTGATGTCATGCCAGGGGACGTTCTCTCTCTACGCACACAAAGCAGAGCTCAACACCATCTTTCCTCTTCAGTTTCATCTCCACTTTTCCTCTCGCGTTGTCACTTCCTGAGCAGGGTCACTGTGGGGTCAATCCCATCTCTCCTCCCTTGGGTCTCTCGGTCCAACAAGCTCTATTGCTGAGAGTCTAGTGCTGTTTTCTCCTGAATGAGCATCCTGGGTGAAGGAGAAAGAGGAGTTAGTTATGGTCCCAGACAGATTTCACTTTTATATGGTAGGGAGAGTGAGGAGATCAAACTACTATTGATAAGGCCAGACTGACAGCCTAGCGGTTATTCAATCATTTCATCTAAACTGCACACACGTCTGCGTAGCCAGGCGCTAAAATAAACTTGGTTCTATTTTTGATGCTTGACGCGCTGCAAGTCCCGCCTCTCCCATCTCCTCATTGGTTTTTAGGAGCATATACCCACGTTGGTTATTGAAATATGAACTAAAGGTCCACACACCAGTCCCAGTCGGTGGTGGTAATGCACTTTAAAGTTGGTTGCCAACCGACAAAGTCCACAGAAGGAGATATTACTAGAAACGAACTAGGTTTCCCCTTTTATCTGTGGATTGTCGGAGTAGAGAACACACGACTGTGTGCAACTCAAAATTGGTCAATATTCTACAAAGATCCAGAAAAACAGGACCTTATGCATTTCAGGTAAAATAACCCACTGTTTATCTCCCAGGACAAATTGGCTCACAACAGCAAGCTAGCTAAATGTTTTGTTTCGACAAAAATGCAACTATTTCAAAGATTTTACTGAATTACAGTTCACGAGGAAATCAGTCAATTTAAATAAATTCATTAAGCCCTAATCAATGGATCTCACATGACTGAGAATACAGATATGCACCTGTTGGTCTAAGATAACTTTTAAAAAATGGGTCTCACCATGCTATTTCTGTGCATTCAAATTGCCATTGATAGAATGCAATTGTGTTCGTAGCTTATTCCTGCCTATACCGTAACCGTGGGGCACTCTGTTCACAATGTTGACATCAGCTCACAACTGCTCACCCACACGACGCCATACACGTGGTCTGCTGTTGTGAGGGCGATTGGATGTACTGCCAAATTCCTTAAAACGACGTTAGAGGCAGGTTATGGTAGAGAAAAATGTTCAATTCTCTGGCAACAGCTCTGGTGGATATTCCTGCAGTCAGCATGCCAATTGCACACCCCCTCAACTCCAGACATCTGTGGCATTGTGTGGTCTGACAAAACCGCACATTTGAGTGGCCTTTTGTCCCCAGCACAAGGGGAACCTGTGTAATGATCATGCTGTTGAATTAGCTTCTTGATATGCCACACCTGTCAGGTGGATTATCTTGGCAAAGGAGATATGCTCACTAACAGGGATCTTTTATTTCAGCTCATGAAACATGGGACCAACATTTTGCATTTAAATCTTAGTATATGGTTGGTTCAGAGCTTGTTTTGATATTTCAACCTGCGTGTCTTGGATCGCGTCTGGTGTGGACATACAAAACCAACATGGTCCAGTCAGCATGTTATATGGACAGACATTCACTAGGAACTCATTGCATGACAATATTGTCAATCATTAATACTAGGACAATATTGACCAACTGACTGGTGATCCAGGAAACGGTATATAGCACCGCTGTCACTAAGCAAACAATACAGGGAATAGGTTCCACCTGGCAACAGCACAGATCACATAGTGAGAAATATGTTTAACGTCAAATCACAATACACATCGTTTCGGCATTTTTAATGCTGCACAAAATCACATCTCTGGGTGATGTTCTATCAAATCCCTTGGTCATTTCATGTGTATCTGAGCCATTGCCGTTCAAGCAGCCAGAAATTCAGGCCGGTATGATGCAGCACTGATAGTCTCTCTCACTACCCTGGAAGTTAATAGGAATGACTTTTAGATTGCAAAACCGTCTGTCATACATATCAGATTTTAATACGGGCCGATGTCATAACGAGAGGTTGTCTTTCTCGAATGAGCCACTGGTCATATTTTTGCACTTTTCTTACATCGACATGTTTAATTTAACAGAGGGTCAAACACATTTCTCCTGTGTCTGCTTCGTCATTGCATGGTGCTGCTGTGAATGTCAGACTCCACGATGAGGCACTTCGATCTGCAGGTTGAAAATGGTGAGACTTCTAAATTGATAGTGCAGTTTGTTTAGGTGATTTCACAGCTAACTAGCAACTTCATATGCTGATATTGACTTGTGTTGTTGTGTTTAGGTACGTTTGCGAGCCAGCTACCTACCTAGCTAGCCTATAGAGCTTTGCATTGTGGATTTTGTAGTCGACTTGAGCTGCAACGGATTTCCACATGTTGCTACCAACCTTATCATATCAAAATGAAACATTTGTTCACAAAACATATTGTCCACAGTGTTATGTAGCACTGTAAATGATAAGAATGAGTGGAAATTTCCTCTAAGTATTGTTATGATAATATTGAGGACCCTGGCCATTCCTAGCCCTACAAACACTGCCAACCTGAGCTGTGGTGAATACAACCCAAGCCAGCTGAGCTGGTCATGGGTCATGCTTCAATTGGGGCTATTGAACCTGAACTGTGGTGAACCCAAGCCAGCTGAGCAGGTAAAGGGTCACACTTCAATTGGGGCTATTGAAAAGCAATACATTAAATTATTTTGGTCATGTCAGTAAAGTATGAAAAAACTACATTTAACTGGAAAACAAAAAGGAGTTTTATTTGACATCTCATGGCATGATCCTAAAGAGTGGCAGGTCAGACTATTACAACTAGAAACAGAACAGACACTATTATTTCTGTATACTAGTGTGTTCTTGCAGTTAGTTATTGAAAGGAATCAGTGGAGACTCCTTCCAAACAAAAGACAACCAACAAGGTTACTGTATGCCTTGGTTGACACCTCATTCACTCTGGAGACAATGAATGGGCAACACATAAAGGCACCAATTATGTCCAACGGTATTTTTCCATCCTGGACACTGTGTGGAAGGCTGGGAGTGTGTAATATAGTACCTTCTGTGAGGCGTGCTTTACCCCCTGTAGGTTGACACAGTACTGTGGAGCATCCGACACACAGGACGACTGTCTGGGCGTGACTGAACACTGTCGTGATCTTATAGCATCCTGTAGAGAGAACAGTTCAGACAAATTAACATTCACCTCAATGTCCTGAACTGAACGAGACCTACTCGTGTTCTCAGTCCCAACAAATCACACACACAAATGATGTTCTAATTACTGTTGTGTTCTTGCAGTTGCAGTTATTGAAAGGAATCAGTGGAGACTCCTTTCCAAAAAAAGACAACCACATGGTTACTGTATGCCTTGGTTGACACCTCATTCACTCTGGAGACAATGAATGGGCAACACAAAGGCAAGTCGCTACACATCCCTCTAGAAACAAGTCAGTCTCAGTAATCAATAGCTACCAGACTAGATTTACATTTAAGTCATTTATCTGACAACTTATAGAAGAGCGCATTCATTTTGTACTGTTCCCCTGTGGGAATCAAACCCACAACCCTGGCGTTGAAAGCACCATGCTCTACCAACCGAGCCACACAGGATCACATCGAGTTTCCATTGGCCATGCAAACTCTCCCTTTGGTGGACTGGCCAGTTTTACTGAAGACAGGCAAACCAATGACCTGTCAGTTGAATATGGTCCACATCCCTAGATACTAAACCATGGTCAGTTTAGTTAACGTATTTATAAAAAAAAAATAAAAAAAAGTCAAGTCAGTTAACACATTCTTATTTACAATGATGGCTGCGTTTGGTGTGAGCTGAGCCGGGGAGTCACTTCTAGCTAAGCTACAGGGAGACACACTAACCTGGACATTTGACATCCATAAAATACGAGTTAGGGCTCTGTACAAGACGTTTCTTCTTGTGACTCCTCTTCTCCTCCTCGGAGGTTGGGTGCAACAGGTCCTTTGCGAGCTGAAAGAGAAACCAGAGGGTGGCCATCTTAGAAAATGCAGATGGGAAAGTCCATTTGATAATCTAGCTAGCTAACAAGTTAAAACAATGTCCATACAGGAGACGTGTACATAAGTTAGTATAATCAAAAACATTTGACAAATGTTCGTTGGGTAAACGCCTGGCTAGTAACTTCAGTACTGGCTAGCCTACGCTTTTTAACGTTATCTTGTTTAGTTAAAGCCTGCGTACGTCCACTATCAAACATAAGTCAAGGAATGCGCATATCTAGTCAAACTTAGCATCGTGTACAAGCGCTTTCAAATGCTAAGAAACAATCACTAAACAACAAACTAGTTAGCTAGCTAGTTACATGTCAGTCCATGCTTTCTATTGCATGTACGCCGCCATATTGCGTCAATTCGGCAGACCATAGCACGCGCTTGGCACGCAGTTTAAGATTGTTCTAGTTATCCATTTGTTGAACAATCCTGAATATAAATAAATCGGAATATTTGCACATTTCTAATACATCGATGGATGTGGTCATGTCCCCCTCAAACAAAATTCCCAAGCTGAAGCAAGGGTTATATTGCCTGTGTGCGCACTTACTGGCATGTTGGCGAGTTTGTAGCCGTTGCCGAAAAGAAGGATCAACCGGAAGTTGACAGTTAATAAATGAACGGGGCCGTTGAGCAGGGGCCGGAAGTGTTTTGTCGCCATTACGTGTCAAGGAGGCGTGGCAAAGGAGGCCATGTTTGTGAGGTCAACTCTTCCAAATCACACAGGTCTACACACAGAGAGGTTTTGTTCAGCGCCATCTATAACTAGCCTTACTGGCACAGTTGATTTTGTTAGATTTCTCTCGCAGTGTGAGGGAGAGACCACTTAATTTTTAATAGAGACATTCAATTTCATATTTCTCATCCACCTCATCTTTTAATTTAATTGTCAGTCAAATCCTGTTTGTTACTCGTTGTTTTATCCACGAAAAGAAATATGGTACTAAGGATACACGTACACAGAGATATTATGACATATTTCAGTACATGGGGCTCTATAATACAGCTGAGAAACCATTGACTTTATTCATATGGTCGAGCGCCCTCTGCTGTCTACAAGCAGTATCGGCCATTCCTGCTGTCCCATTTCAGTCTGTTCCCTCCACTGTGATAACTGAACCTCTCCCTCTACGTAATCCTACGTGAACTTCGGCAGGAGAAAGTTTTTGGGCGAAACGTAGCCCTGTCTGTGTGGAATGGATGTATGTTAATCGGCCTTTGGAAGAAAATAACTTGACATTTTGGCTTGATAAATGGATTTTAACAAAGCTTTGTGGCGCTGTAGAATTGTATAGCCCATTGAAGTGCAGAAGCGTTTGTTCCAACTCGTTTTTAATTTGTGGCGTTCTGTTCTATTTTTTCTCGGATCAAAAGAGACATTGGGGGAGAACCGTATTTACCGGTGACAGTTTTCAAGGGAAAGGGAAAACAAGCGGATTTTATGCTAAAGAAAAGCAGAAACTCCCCAGGGGAAATGAGAGTGTAATTTTGACCTTTGTGTATGTTGAGCAATACTTTTTAAGGCATTTGTTAACCTCTTAAGCGTTACAAATAAGAAGAACATTGGAAAGTGTACTAGTTTTGTAAAGGGTCATAGTTTCTGATCATTCACCAAAAACTTTGAAAGACATTATGGCGAAGAAGTACGACTTCCTTTTCAAATTATTACTCATTGGAGATAGTGGAGTGGGGAAAACATGTCTGATTATTCGATTTGCTGAGGACAACTTCAACTCAACCTACATATCAACTATCGGTATGTATCCTAGCTCTACGAAATCCCATTTAATCGGTTATAGCCTAATCGGCCCCTAATTCAGCAACCCTTTAAATTCTTCATTGCTGAGATAGATACCATTCTGTCAGCTAACATATAATGCCAAGTTCTTATCACTTTCACCACGCAGTTATCTCACGTTTCCAGTTCTGCTGTGTTCATGTCTCTACACGTCTCTATCACTGTCTTCCTATATCTCAATCTGATATCCCTATTGTAGTTCACCTACATTGTTGCTGTGCTGCTGTTGTTTCTATATCTTCTCCATATCCCCCTCTCCCCTCCCTCACTTTACCCAGAGGGTCCACCCACCCCCATTCCTCCTATCTCTCCTATCTCTTTTCAGTCTCTCATTATCAGAAAAATGGTTGTCCTCCTTTGGAATTCACAGTTTAAGACGCCCATCTTCTCTGTCCTCTCCCTCTCTCTCTCTCTGCCATCCCTCTCTTTCTCTGACGTCCCTGTCCTGCAGGAAACCCAGACAATAACAAACCCAGAGACTGTGTGTGTGTGTATATGTATGTATGTATATATATATATATATTCTGCCATTCTGCCGTGTTGTACCATATAGCTAGACAGACTTTACTATCCCAGTGAAAGTTTGATGAATTGGGAATACCTGTCTCACCCTCCATGCATGTCAAAATGGTTTAATTGGCATGACCTATATTTGCTGCAATGTGTGTGGGAATTTAACTTATTGTCTTCCCTCCCTTCCTGTCGACCTCCTCCCTCCCCTCTCTGTCATCCTCCCATCCTTTCTTCAGGCATCGACTTTAAAGTAAAGACGATAGACGTGGAGGGAAAGAAAGTCAAACTGCAAGTCTGGTAAGAGAAGAGGATCCAGGCAAAGAAAGAATGAAAGGTCCATTTAGGACTACTGTTTGCTGCTCTCTAAGAGTGATGACAGTTATGGGACCGACACACAGATTTTATTCAACTCCTCGTGTGTTCTGGACGTGTGTCTACTTCTCTTTCTCAGAGGAAAGAGGAACCTCCCTTTTTACCAAAACAACCAACTGTTTATGTTGGTTTTCTGTCCAAATGTCACTCAAAGGGTCACCACTCACTGATTGTAGTACAAGACCTTAGGAATGCAAGATTTTGATTTTATTCGTCTTGTTAGACTAAAGGCATGCAACCCAGTATGCAATAGCTGCAATATACACTACAAATCAAAATCTAATCAAATTGTATTTGTCACATGCGCCAAATAAAACAGATGTAGCCCTTACCGTAAAATGCTTACTTACAAGCCCTTAACCAACAATGCAGTTCAAGAAATGTAGGGGGACAATGTAGATAGTCCAGGTGGCCATTTGATTAGTTGTTCAGCAGTCTTATGGCTTGGGGGTAGAAGCTGTTAAGGAGCCTTTTGTTCCTAGACTTGTTGCTCCGGTACCGCTTGCCTTGCAGTAGCAGAGAGAACAGTCTAAGACTTGGGTGACTGGAGTTGTTGACAATTTTTTGGGCCTTCTTCTGACACATCTAGTATAGAGGTCCTGGATGTCAGGAAGCTTGGCCCCAGTGATGTACTGGGCTGTACACACTACCCTTTGTAGTGCCTTACGGTCAGATCCATACCAGGCAGTGATGCAACTGGTCAGGATGCTCTTGATTTTTTTATTTTACCTTTATTTAACTAGGCAAGCCAGTTAAGAACAAATTCTTATTTTCAATGACGGCCTAGGAACAGTGGGTTAACTGCCTTGTTCAGGAGCAGAACAACAGATTTTTACCATGTTAGCTCGGGGATTCGATCTTGCAAACTTTCAGTTATAAGTCCAACGCTCTAACCACTAGGCTACCTGCCGCCCGATGGTGCAGCTATAGAACTTATTGAGGATCTGGGGACCCATGCCGAAAAGGTGTTGTCGTGCCCTCTTCACAACTGTCTTGGTGTGTTTGGACCATGATAGTTTGTTGGTGATGTGGACACCAAGGAACTTGAAACTCTCTACCCGCTCCACTTCAGTCCTGTCAATGTTATTGGGGGCCTGTTCGGCCCTCCTTTTCCTATAGTCCATGATCAGCTCCTTTGTCTTGCTCACATTGAGAGAGAGGTTGTTGTCCTGGCACCACACTGCCAGGTCTCTGACCTCCTCCCTATAGGCTGTCTCATCATTGTCGGTGATCAGGCCTACCACTGTTGTGTCATCAGCAAACTTAATGATGGTGTTGGAGTCGTGCTTGGCCACGCAGTCGTGGGTGAACAGGGAGTACAGGAGGGGACTCAACATGCACACCTGAGGGGCCCCAGTGTTGCGAATCAACATGGCAGATGTGTTGTTACCTACCCTTACCACCTGGGGGTGGCCCGTCAGGAAGTCCAGGATCCAGTTGCAGATGGAGGTGTTTATTCCCAGGGTCCTTAGCTAGTGATTAGCTTTTTTGGGCACTGGTGTTGAACGCTGAGCTGTAGTCAATGAACAGCATTCTCACATATGTGTTCCATTTGTCCAGGTGGGAAAGGGCAGTGTGGAGTGCAATAGAAATAGCATCATCTGTGGATCTGTTGGGGTGGTATGCAAATTGGAGTGGGTCTAGGGTTTCAGGCATGATGGTGTTGATGTGAGCCATGACCAGCCTTTCAAAGCACTTCATGGCTACCGAAGTGAGTGCTACGGGGCAGTAATCATGTAGGCAGGTTACCTTCGCTTTCTTGGTCACAGGGACTATGGTGGTCTGTTTGAAACGTGTAAGTATTACAGACACGGCCAGGGAGAGCTTGAAAATGTCAGTGAAGACACTTGCCAGTTGGTAATGCTTTGAGTACACGTCCTCGTAATCCATCTGTCCCTGAGGCCTTGTGAATGTTGACCTGTTTAAAGGTCTTGCTCACATCGGCTACGGAGAGCGTGATCATACAGTCATCCGGAACAGCTGGTGCTCTCATGCATGCTTCAGTGTTGCTTGCCTCGAAGCGAGCATAAAAGGCATTTAGCTCATCTGGTAGGCTTGCGGTGACCAAAAGCATGTGGGCACCTGTTCGTTGAACATATCATTCCAGATTCATGGGCATTAATATGGGGTTGAGGTCAGGGCTCTGTGCAGGCCAGTCAAGTTCTAACACACCAATCTCGACAAACCATTTTTGTATGGACCTGGCTTTGTGCACGGGGGCTTTGTCATGCGGAAACAGGAAAGGGCCTTCCCCTAACTGTTGCCACAAAGTTGGAAGCACAGAATCGTCCAGAATGTCATTGTATGCTGTAGTGTTAAGATTTCCCTTCACTGGAACTAAGGGGCCTAACCCGAACCATGTAAAACAGCCCCAGACCATTATTCCTCCTCCACCAAACTGTACAGTTGGCACTATGCATTGGGGCAGGTAGCTTTGTCGTGGCATCAGCCAAACCCAGATTTGTCGGTTGGACTGCCAGATGGTGAAGTGTGATTCATCATTTCAGAGAACATGTTTCTACTGCTCCAGAGTCCAATGGCAGCGAGCTTTACACTACTCTAGCTGACGCTTGGCATTGCGCATGGAGATCTTAGGCTTGTGTGAGGCTGTTCGGCCATGGAAACCCATTTCATCAAGCTCCCGATGAACAGTTCTTATGCAGAGGCTGTTTGGAACTTGGTAGTGAGTGTTACAACAGACAATTTTTACACGGTACGTGCTTCAGCACTCAGCAGTCCCGTTCTGTGAGCTTTTGTGGCCTACCACTTCACGGCTGAGCCGTTGTTCCTCCTAGACGTTTCCACTTCACAATAACAGCACTTACAGTTGACTTGGGCAGCTATAGCACGAACTGACTTGTTGGAAAGGTTGCATCCTATGACAGTGCCACATTCAAAGTCACTGAGCTCTTCAGTAAGGCCATTCTACTGCCAATGTTTATCGATGGAGATTGCATGGCGGTGTGCTCGATTTTTATACACCTGTCAGCAATGGGTGTGGCTGAAATAGCCGAACCCACTAATTTTAGAAGAGGTGTCCACATACTTTTTTATATATAGTGTATATCTGGCATATGTCACTGAGTACACTGAGATATTGACTGGCAAGGCCTTTGGTGTAGGCTATGACTTCACCTATGTTTTATCTGTCAGTGAATGCCAGTGAGTTATCATAAAGCCAGACATGAAGTCTGAAGCAGCCAAAAATAGTTTATTGAACTGGCATAAAACATACGTCTCATCTCTGGATTCCACACCCCTGGTAGAAGTTGTCCTTTGATACAGGATCAGGTTAACCTCCCCAAATCCTGACTTGAGCCATTAGGGGGGGATATGCCATACTGACCATCACAGGAGGCTGCTGAGGGGAGAATGGCATAAACGGAGTAAAGTGAAGGGCACCAAACACCTGGAAACCACGTGTTTGATGTATTTGTTACCATTCCACTTATTCCGCTCCAGTCATTAGAATGAGCCTGTTCTCCCCAATTTAAGGTGCCACCAACCTCCTTTGCTGACCATAGCTCAGTGTGTAGGTGGGGAACTTCTACGTTCTGTGCTGTGAGAACATTAGTGTGACCATAGCGTATTGTTTTTGCAGAAGCGTGGATAAATGATGTGCTGGACATACGTGTGTAAAGGCTGTATTACTCTGGATATGTATGTGTAAACAGTGTACTCTTTGAATTGGGTGCTGCATTAGAAAAACAGGAAATGTGTAGAGAAAGAACAGCTGCCAACACAGACAAATCTGCAGTAGTTTCAGTGCTTACTACAGATGTAGGATCTTAATTTGATCACGCTTTTGTTGCTGAGAATCTTCCTGCAAAGCGTGAAATGCAAACTTGTAGTGTATTTGATTTTTAAAAAGGGTTCTAAAATGTGTAATTTCCACTTTGAAATTTCAGACTTGATTTACCCTTATGGAAAATGTATCAACCCCTACAAAAATGTCCATTAATTATAATCCACGTAATAATTCACATTTCCTGTTGCTGCAGGATAATTTTCCTGTTGTAGCAAACTGGTTCAAATTAAGATCCTACATCTGTACTCCAGGGTGTTCAAAGAGCTACTTTTTGAAGAAGGTGAAACATTTCTCCTAATGTATTCTGTTTTCAGGGACACAGCAGGGCAGGAGAGGTTTAAGACCATCACTACAGCCTACTACAGAGGAGCTATGGTGAGTCTCTCAACTCTCTCTCAATCAGATCACAAGTGATTTAATCATCTACACCTGTCTAAAACTGTGACCACAATCAGAATGTGGACAAGATCAGGACAAAAGGGGCATCTTAGCACCAGGCATAAACGGGCCTTCTCTCTCTTCACCTTTGTAGATATGAGAGAATATTATGGGTGTAAGATCATGACTGAAACTATTAGTATCATATTTCTTACATCCATCAGGTTGATTTTGAATTGCACAATGTTTTATTTTTGTCTGACTCGTGTCTCCCGTGATCTCTCAGGGCATCATCCTGGTGTATGACATCACAGATGAGAAGTCCTACGAGAACATTCAGAACTGGATGAAGAGCATCAAGGAGGTGACAGGGAAACAGACTGACTGTTCACAGGGAAACAGACTGACTGTTCACAGGGAAACAGACTGACTGTTCACAGAGAAACAGACTGACTGTTCACAGGGAAACAGACTGACTGTTCACAGGGAAACAGACTGACTGTTGACAGGGAAAACACAGACTAACTGTTGACAGGGAAAACACAGACTGACTGTTGACAGGGAACAGGGAAACAGACTGACCGTTGACAGAAAAAACACAGGCTGACTGTTGACAGGGAAAACACAGACTGACTGTTGACAGGGGAAACACAGACTGACTGTTGACAGGGAAAACACAGACTGACTGTTGACAGGGAAATATGACAGACTGACTGTTGACAGTGGAACACAGACTGACTGTTGACAGTGGAACACAGACTGACTGTTGACAGTGGAACACAGACTGACTGTTGACAGGGGAACAGACTGACTGTTGACAGGGTTAACACAGACTGACTGTTGACAGAGAAACACAGACTGACTGTTGACAGTAGAACACAGACTGACTGTTGACAGGGGAACAGACTGACTGTTGACAGGGTTAACACAGACTGACTGTTGACAGAGAAACACAGACTGACTGTTGACAGTAGAACACAGACTGACTGTTGACAGGGGAACAGACTGACTGTTGACAGGGTTAACACAGACTGACTGTTGACAGGGTTAACACAGACTGACTGTTGACAGTGGAACACAGACTGACTGTTGACAGGGGAACAGACTGACTGTTGACAGGGCAACAGACTGACTGTTGACAGGGAAAACACCAACTGACTGTTGACAGGGAAAACACCAACTGACTGTTGACAGGGAAAACACCAACTGACTGTTGACAGGGAAAACACCAACTGACTGTTGACAGGGAAAACACAGACTGACTGTTGACAGGGTAAACACAGACTGACTGTTGACAGGGTAAACACAGACTGACTGTTGACAGGAAAACACAGACTGACTGTTGTGAAAGAGGGAAGGGACAAGACATGACACAGGCCAGAAAGAAACTGAGGGCAGCATTTTCTCAGACCTCTAGGAAGGATTTGAAACAATAAAATGAGACATGAGCAACACTACCAGAGAGTCTCATACCACTGTTTCCTTATTCTGTGGTCAGTGATGGATGACGTTTAGAAAAGCACGAGGAGCAGAAATGATGTAGCTGTCTCTCCACTGACATTGGAGGCACAGTCCTGGTCCTCATTATAGAAACATGTTAACATTCTTTAGATGAATCAGCCATTATGCACAGTGACATCAAACAACCCCTAGACAGACAGTCTTATGGAATGACTGCACAGGACATTATTCTGATTGACCAGACTTCTTATTTCCATCTATAAACCACAATAACAAGGGTTACATTGAGACTAGATGTTGGTCTGTTTTCTAAGGGGGGCGCCTTTAGTGAATAACGGGGCATACAACTGCACTCCCAAAAACATGTTTACATTTGTTTAATTTTGTTTGCATAGTTAACAAAGATAACAGTTCAATGTGAACATTTTGAAATTAGTTCATGATTTCCCATCTGAACCAAGAGTTAGACGTGGCTCCAATTTAGAGCTGAATTAAAGCCTCTCCTAGAGGGTGCTTGGGGAGGCAGAACTAAGGGCAGAAGTTGAGGGATACATCATTGAAATATAAAATGGATGCGATGGATGCCAACTCCCTATCTTTTATCCCCCAGAATGCATCAGCGGGGGTCAGCCGGATGTTGCTAGCTAACAAATGTGACATTGAGGCCAAGAGGAAGGTATCCAAGGAAACGGGGGAAAAGGTGAGCCTCTACAATTTTTATGATCATTGTTTTGATAATGAAGTGTTTTCTTTCAATGATATTGACACTGATGTGCAGATGTTAGTGATGGATGAATGGATGTGTGGATCATTGAGGGATAAGAGCTCCGACTTTTCAACCTGAAGATCACTGACGTCATGATTTGACCTCGTATTTTTCTGAGTTCCCAGTTGTTTTGAACGTGGCATAAACTCTGCTGATTAGGAGAGGGAAGTGACATCATATCCTGCTGTAATCACACTTGCGTTCTGTTGTTGACAGCTGGCAAAGGATCATGGGATCAGATTCTTTGAGACCAGTGCAAAGGCCAGCATCAATGTTGATGAGGTGAGATAAATATGTTATTTTAGATGTTATATTTATGTCCTTTATTCAATCACAGAGTCTGTCTTTATCTGGTCCTTTATTATGCATTTCACATGGGGAATATGGGTGATATGTTGTCCTTTTCATACAGGTTACATGTGCCACACCCTAATAATCCCCATATCCCCACTCGCCCACTGTTACCCTTTCTCTGCCTCTCTCTCCCTCCACCTCTTCCTGCCTCTCTGTAGTCTTTTATGGCTTTGGCTCGAGATATTCTACTGAAGTCCAGCAAGAAGCCGGGCCCCACAGGTCGCGAGGTCAAAATCACCAACGCTGAGAAGAAATCCTCCAAATGTCTCCTACTGTAGAGGCAGAGCTGGCCTGTCCTGGCTGACTCTTCGTTACCTGAGGGAACTATTACATCTAGGAACAATATTATTGCAAAGGAAAGGGTTTCAAAGGCGCAATCCACAAGTTCTCTGTCCCCTGTGGCAACAAGATCAATTTCAAACACTATTGACTTGAGAAAAAATATAAATGTTTTCATTTACTACCCCCTCCCCTTTAAAAAGTGCTGACTACACTTTTTTTTTTACCAGAAAGCGAATTTATGGATTGCACTTTTAATGACCATGTAACTATGTTGAGGTGGTCCAAGGGCATTTTACAGAGGAATATCCAGTGGTTTGTTTAAAGAATAGGATGAATACCTTGATTTCACCCAAAAATGTTTTGTATCAACTGTCTTCAATCTCCTGCAATGGCTTTGTTGTCATGGTGACTGACTGATTGACAGCCAGGGTATGTTTACACTCCACCAGAGCCTTACAGAGTTAAGGAAAATATCTTCCATGTTTGCTCCACATGTTCCATGAGACAACATTCCAAAATGGATTCCTTCTACAATGATCTGTTGAATTAGATTTTTTGGAACCAACATGGTGGTCGCTCAAATTCTAAATCCCAAACTGAGTTTGCTGAACTCTGTAATCCCATGGCTCTGGACTTCACACTGTAGAGAAGTGGTGCACAGCTCCTTAATGGAACAAGAGTCTGCTGTGTTTCATCCTATCTCTCTATTTCAGAGGGATTCTTTTTCCTTGATTAACCAGGAACATTAACAAGTGACCTTTCAGTGAAACTGCCAATCACATTCTTGCTTTTTGATTGAACAGTTGATGAAACAGTAGATTGTCTTGAGAGTGTAATCACTAGGTTTCTCATATCTAAATTAGTTCCTGATGGAGAGACAAGGTCAAAAACCAGCAGATATTACTGTAACATTAAAGGTAACTACTACCATAATGGCGACCCTAGAGGACCTGAGTTGTGCACCGCTGCCATAGAATCACTTTTCAGTGTCATAGCCAAAGAATTAGAATTAGGACAACACGCAGACATTCCTTTCCATTTGTTTTATTTCTATGTTTATAGCAGCTCATAGCTGTTTAGGAGGAGCACAGGGGGCATTCTAGAGAGTGACGGGAGTTTAGATCTATATGCTGTAACTATGGTGATGGTACATTATGCTCTTAAAGGGATAGTTCACCCTGAATTGTAATTTTGCCTGTGTTTTCCACACTAGGTAAAGATGAGTGATCTGGGTTGTGCCTGTTGTAAACTATTCTTCTACTACATAAAGTGAGGTACATGGATGGACTGAGGATGTGGAAGAGGGAGACAGAGAAGTGCAATATGAGAGGAGTGGAGTGATGAGCCAATGAGATGGATAGATGAAGCAAGGGAACAAAAACAGATGAGTAAAGCAAGTGTCATAGAGACAGGGATGGAATGATGCTGATGAGAGTTGGACATAGAGGGATGAGATGTTCTCTTTTTTGCTGATAGACTTACTGACCCTTTCTGATCTGATAGACAAACTGACCTTTTATCTGATCCACCTGTTCAACAGCTTTGGGGAAAAGAACCACCCTTCCTTCCTCTTTCAGACAGACCAGGGCCCTGGTCCAATGCACCCTGGAGGTAATCACTGATGTACTACTGGATAGATTTGCAAATATATCTCTCCATATATCATATACTGTACTGTGATTGGACAAGACTTCCACCTCGATACTCTCACCAATCCAAACGTGTCAGATCAGTGATTACTCTGAAGGAAGAAATGATGTCGCTTCCCATGCCAGACACTACATAATCATTACTGTGCCAGCAAGCTTCTCTGTCTATGGGTTCATTTCAATTCTCTAAAGTGTCTTCTGGGAAGAAGCTACTCCAGACTATTGAGATGATGCACCCTGTGTGTTTTTACTCTGATATCTCACCTTTCCTCTTTTCCTTCACACACATTTTCACCCTATCGACCATTCCATGTCTGATCAATTATCTTATGACCAATGTATACCATTTGACATACGCGCTGCTTAGCCTATTCAATAAAAGACTGTCAAAAAGAACCCTTCTATTTTGTAGGCTTATACTTTAATTTTCTCAGAGTGAATTGCATTTTGGTGCATCACTCTTGCCTGTCCCACTAAAATAGTGTATCTCAGCTTACAGGAATCAGTGCATTGTCCCCCACTCTCCAAACCTTCACAGTTTCATGAATAAGTCTAACAGCCGCCCCCCCCCCCCCCCCCCCCCCCAAAGAGCATTGCTGCATTTTTACCTATGACAATACCAGCTGGGCAAAATGTGTCCTTTAATGGCTTACATAAATGTTCTTGTTGAGCCCCTCACCATTCTTCCCCCTGATATGTATAGGCCTATATAAGAGATGAGGATAGAACCAAAGTGAAACATAATGTAACATACAGTCAGTCCTATAGTGTGAGACGTGTATAATAGTGAACTACAACTGCCTATAGTCCTGGGACTACAAACTTCCTGGAGGCCGCACAGTGCAGTGAAATCCTATCTGATTGGCTGGCTGCAGTAAGCCTTGAAGGTGGGTGCCCCTCTCGCGCAGCATCAGCACCAGGACACGTTGGCTTTGCCGCATCCTCCACGCGCGTCTTGCGTGCCTTTTCGTCACATGACGACGTGTCGGTTTACAAACTCTAGGCATTCCTTTCTTTTGACTCTACGGTGAAGGAGAGAGAATGGAGGGGTGGGGTGAACGGGAAAGAGAAGAATGGTCATCAAGGCTTTTTGACTTGGGAAACGGATGTGTGTGGAAACTGGAACCGATGGCTTGAGGTGTGTGTGTGACGTATAATTCGGTGCAGTGAGGTAGATGTCCGGGATATACACGAGCAGAACGGGAGGCCCGCGTGACTGCTGCAGGGAAGAGAGAAGAGGACAGAGGGGGGTGAGTTTGTGTGGTCCACCGCAAAACTCCCACGGAGGCAAAATATGGAAAGAGGAGGAATAGCAAATGAAAACAGCACAAACGTGCCGAAGGCTCAAGGAGGATGAACTTTCTATAATTTATTTACGTTTACTTTCGACGGATTTAAGTAATTTCTTAACCTGAACGGTTTGCAGACCGGACCGATTCAGATCTGACCAAGAGCTATCTCTCTCATCCTTCGGATAGGTCCGGTAGTCGGACCTTCGTGAGGACAGGACAACTCGGGCCTTGTTTCGATGCTTGTTCCTCGTCACCTTCACAAGATCCAGACCCACTCACCGCCCTACACAATACATGTGGTTTCTCATTACCGTAGAAACAACGGGATATGTGGTGCTTAATAACGGGTGCTGCTACAGGACTGCGGCCTCGGGGCTCCGCCCACCGCAATGCTATGGGCCTTAGGAAGTAGAGATATTGAGAGAGAGGAACAGAGGAACGGAGCTGTGTGTCGTAAATGCATTCAGGTTCTCAAGGATTAGCCCTAGGTATTTTTCTTATTTTTTCCCTCACGTGAACATGTTGAAGTTTGTCTGGGGTGCAGATGTAATAGGACATATACACTCTGCTAAGCAGCTATTGCTGTTTTCATATGCTAAATAGCCCAGTCTTCTGAGTTGAGAGTTTTTGGAAACTGCACTGTGGCGCGTCAGGATCGAACCTTGGCGATTGCACAACGCGCTTTGTCATCAGCCAATTGACTACGCCGGGCCAAAGTGAAAAGGGGGCGATTTTTTTCAAAGCAACAAACTCTCCATCTCTCTTTCACACACACACACACACACACACACACACACACACACACACACACACCGCATATAGGCCTACACACGCACACATACACAGACTCACCACTCTCCACACACACCAGCCATGCCATCCCCGTCAGACTCCAGCAGTGTAGTGTCAGCCTCTGGGTCTAGGGGCTGGTCAGATAGCTGCCGGGGCATGTCTGGCCGTCAGGGTGGGGCCAAACTGCTGCTGTACCTGGGGCTGTGCCACTTGGGCCTGGGGGCCATGGTCCTGGCCTTCTCCTTCACCAGCATGGCCTTCACATCCTCAGCCCGCGTCCGACAGTCCTGCCCCTTCTGGGCCGGCTTCTTTGTGAGTATCCTGTGGGAGCATCTCTAAATGGGCTGAATCACTACCTTTCCTTCATCTGCACTGATGAGGAGGGACTATCCTGGAAACCTAAATATCATGTTTAGCAGGATAATCATAAGTCCATTATGCAATGGAGGAACATGATCTTAATGCAAAAAAATTGATTTATATTTTACAGATGTGGGAACTTCATTTGATCACTATTTCATGCAAAGCATGAAATGCAAACTTGTAGTGTATTTGAGTTTTTCCACTTTGAAATTTCTGGCTTGATTTGCCCTAACTGAAAATGTATCAACCCCTACAAAAATATCCGCAAATTATAATTCACATAATAATTCACATTTCCTTTTGCGGCAGGATTATTGTCCAAACTGCACCAAACTGGCTCAAATGAAGATCCTACATCTGTATGTGAAACTCACCCCTGAAAAGAAAGAAGGCTGTTTTATAGGTGAAAGCAATATGGAGAATGTCTCTGTCAGATGGAGTGCAGATGGAGGAAAGGATACATGGAGAAGAAACCTCTTCAGAATATTGAAATCATCCCCATATTTCCTGGCTGTGGTTGATTGTGTTCTAGATATGATAATTGATGAATGTATTTTCCTTACTGTAATGTGTGTGTTGTTCTTAGGTTGTGGCATCAGGGTTAGTTGGACTTATCTCATGGAGAAGACCACTCACTCTGGTGGTGAGTAGTACACAAGTGTCTAATTTTATGTCTATGGTGTGTGTGTGTGTTTGTGCGTGTGTTTGTGCGTGTGTGTGTTTGTGTGTGTGTGTGTGTGTATGTTTGTGCGTGTGTATGTAACTGACCAACCTGCTACCTGATTGGAACACAGGTCATCTGCATACCGAGCCCACCGAGCTACAGCCTATAGGCAGCTAGAACAATTATTTAGGTCACAGCCAAGGTTACTCATCCCATGTGTAGTTCTCTGACCCCCTACGTGTCTCCCTCTTCATGTGTCCCTCCCCATGTCTCCCTCTCCAGGTGTCCCTCTTCATGCTGCTGTCTGCTGTGTGTGTCATCCTTAGTCTGGCTGGATCCATGCTCTCCTGTCAGAACGCACAGATGGTCAAGTCACTCCTCACCTGCCAGGTATGTAGGGAAAGGGGAAATGGGTTTCACAACTGAATGCATTCAACCAAAATGTGTCTTCCGCATTTAACCCAACCCCTCTGAATCAGAGAGGTGCACACAGCCCTGTGGAGAGTATGTGTGTGTGGGTGGGGTGGGGGGGTGATGTGTGTGTATTAATTCTCTGTGTGTGTTTTTTGCAGGTGGAGAATGGGTTGTGTGTGTGTTGCGCCCCAACACACTCCTGCTCTATAAATGAGGAGGAGACCTTGGTACTCTACCTAAACGCAGACTGCCACTCTGTCAGACATCAGCTCAAGGTGTGTGTGTGTTTAATGACAGCTCAGTGTGTGTGTGTTTAATGACAGCTCAGTGTGTGTGTTTAATGACAGCTCAGTGTGTGTGTGTTTAATGACAGCTCAGTGTGTGTGTGTTTAATGACAGCTCAGTGTGTGTGTGTTTAATGACAGCTCAGTGGTATGTGTGTTTAATGACAGCTCAGTGTGTGTGTTTAATGACAGCTCAGTGTGTGTGTTTAATGACAGCTCAGTGTGTGTGTGTTTAATGACAGCTCAGTGTGTGTGTTTAATGACAGCTCAGTGTGTGTGTTTAATGACAGCTCAGTGTGTGTGTTTAATGACAGCTCAGTGTGTGTGTTTAATGACAGCTCAGTGTGTGTGTTTAATGACAGCTCAGTGTGTGTGTGTGTGTTTAATGACAGCTCAGTGTGTGTGTTTAATGACAGCTCAGTGTGTGTGTGTGTGTTTAATGACAGCTCAGTGTGTGTGTGTGTGTGTTTAATGACAGCTCAGTGTGTGTGTTTAATGACAGCTCAGTGTGTGTGTGTGTGTTTAATGACAGCTCAGTGTGTGTTTAATGACAACTCAGTGTGTGTGTTTAATGACAGCTCACTGTGTGTGTGTGTTTAATGACAACTCAGTGTGTGTGTTTAATGACAGCTCAGTGTGTGTGTTTAATGACAGCTCAGTGTGTGTGTTTAATGACAGCTCAGTGTGTGTGTGTTTAATGTCAGCTCAGTGGTGTGTGTTTAATGACAGCTCAGTGTGTGTGTTTAATGACAGCTCAGTGTGTGTGTGTGTTTAATGACAACTCAGTGTGTGTGTTTAATGACAGCTCAGTGTGTGTGTTTGTGTTTTTAATGACAGCTCAGTGTGTGTGTGTGTGTGTTTAATGACAACTCAGTGTGTGTGTTTAATGACAGCTCAGTGTGTGTGTTTAATGACAACTCAGTGTGTGTGTTTAATGACAGCTCAGTGTGTGTGTTTAATGACAGCTCAGTGTGTGTGTGTTTAATGTCAGCTCAGTGTGTGTGTTTAATGACAGCTCAGTGTGTGTGTTTAATGACAGCTCAGTGTGTGTGTGTTTAATGTCAGCTCAGTGGTGTGTGTTTAATGACAGCTCAGTGGTGTGTGTGTTTAATGACAGCTCAGTGTGTGTGTGTTTAATGACAACTCAGTGTGTGTGTTTAATGACAGCTCAGTGTGTGTGTTTAATGACAGCTCAGTGTGTGTGTTTAATGACAGCTCAGTGTGTGTGTGTTTAATGTCAGCTCAGTGGTGTGTGTTTAATGACAGCTCAGTGTGTGTGTTTAATGACAGCTCAGTGTGTGTGTTTAATGTCAGCTCAGTGGTGTGTGTTTAATGACAGCTCAGTGTGTGTGTTTAATGACAGCTCAGTGTGTGTGTGTTTAATGTCAGCTCAGTGGTGTGTGTTTAATGACAGCTCAGTGGTGTGTGTGTTTAATGACAGCTCAGTGTGTGTGTTTAATGACAGCTCAGTGGTGTGTGTGTTTAATGACAGCTCAGTGGTGTGTGTGTTTAATGACAGCTCAGTGGTGTGTGTGTTTAATGACAGCTCAGTGTGTGTTTAATGACAGCTCAGTGTGTGTGTTTAATGACAGCTCAGTGGTGTGTGTGTTTAATGACAGCTCAGTGTGTGTGTTTAATGACAGCTCAGTGTGTGTGTGTTTAATGACAGCTCAGTGGTGTGTGTGTTTAATGACAGCTCAGTGTGTGTTTAATGACAGCTCAGTGTGTGTGTTTAATGACAGCTCAGTGGTGTGTGTGTTTAATGACAGCTCAGTGTGTGTGTGTTTAATGACAGCTCAGTGTGTGTTTAATGACAGCTCAGTGGTGTGTGTGTTTAATGACAGCTCAGTGTGTGTATGTTTAATGACAGCTCAGTGTGTGTGTTTAATGACAGCTCAGTGTGTGTGTTTAATGACAGCTCAGTGTGTGTGTTTAATGACAGCTCAGTGTGTGTGTGTGTTTATGACAGCTCAGTGTGTGTGTGTGTGTTTAATGACAGCTCAGTGTGTGTGTTTAATGACAGCTCAGTGTGTGTGTTTAATGACAGCTCAGTGTGTGTGTGTTTAATGACAGCTCAGTGTGTGTATGTTTAATGACAGCTCAGTTTGTGTGTGTTTAATGACAGCTCAGTTTGTGTGTTTAATGACAGCTCAGTGTGTGTTTAATGACAGCTCAGTGTGTGTTTAATGACAGCTCAGTGTGTGTGTTTAATGACAGCTCAGTGTGTGTGTGTTTAATGACAGCTCAGTGTGTGTTTAATGACAACTCAGTGGTGTGTGTGTGTTTAATGACAGCTCAATGTGTGTGTGTTTAATGACAGCTCAGTGTGTGTGTGTTTAGTGACAGCTCAGTGTGTGTTTAATGACAGCTCAGTGGTGTGTGTGTGTTTAATGACAGCTCAGTGTGTGTGTGTTTATGACAGCTCAGTGTGTGTGTGTGTTTAATGACAGCTCAGTGTGTGTGTGTGTGTGTGTGTTTAATGACAGCTCAGTGTGTGTGTGTTTAATGACAGCTCAGTGTGTGTGTGTGTGTGTTTAATGACAGCTCAGTGTGTGTGTTTTATGACAGCTCAGTGTGTGTGGCGTCTATATTCTCTGAGAGTATGTGGGCTACATTTTCTGATGTCAACAATAATTTATGCAGATGATGTAAGCAGAGCATAATATAATAGCCAAGGGACCTGATGCACGCTGCAGTATGTATAAATTATTACAAACAGTAACCAAACTGCTCCTAACTGCCCTGGCCTCCTGACTGTGTGTTACGTGCTGATCTCCTCTCCTCTGTTCCAGGACCTGTTGTTCAGTGCTTGTGGTCTGAGTGTCTTCTCCTCTGTTCCAGGACCTGTTGTTCAGTGCTTGTGGTCTGAGTGTCTTCTCCTCTGTTCCAGGACCTGTTGTTCAGTGCTTGTGGTCTGAGTGTCTTCTCCTCTGTTCCAGGACCTGTTGTTCAGTGCTTGTGGTCTGAGTGTCCTCTCCTCTGTTCCAGGACCTGTTGTTCAGTGCTTGTGGTCTGAGTGTCCTCTCCTCTGTTCCAGGACCTGTTGTTCAGTGCTTGTGGTCTGAGTGTCCTCTCCTCTGTTCTAGGACCTGTTGTTCAGTGCTTGTGGTCTGAGTGTCCTCTCCTCTGTTCCAGGACCTGTTGTTCAGTGCTTGTGGTCTGAGTGTCCTCTCCTCTGTTCCAGGACCTGTTGTTCAGTGCTTGTGGTCTGAGTGTCCTCTCCTCTGTTCCAGGACCTGTTGTTCAGTGCTTGTGGTCTGAGTGTCCTCTCCTCTGTTCCAGGACCTGTTGTTCAGTGCTTGTGGTCTGAGTGTCCTCTCCTCTGTTCCAGGACCTGTTGTTCAGTGCTTGTGGTCTGAGTATTCTCTCTACCATCATCTGTACTCTCTCTACTGTCACCTGTAGTATACACATCTTCTCACTGGACCTAGTGCACCTGGTGCGTCTACACACACACACACACACACACACACACACACACACACACACACACACACACACACACACACACACACACACACACACACACACACACACAGACAATATTTTCTTTATCCATCCCTTATGATTTCTCCCCTCCTCTATCTCTGTTTGTTTCTCTCTAGCTCGCCCCGCACCGCTCTCGCTCCGTCAACCCAGAATGCACCACTCCTCAGGACGCCTTCCTGAACAACATCATGGACTTTGAGGAGTTTGTCCCGCCCATTCCTCCGCCCCCCTACTACCCCCCTGAATACACCTGCAGCTCTGAGACAGACGCACAGAGGTAATAACACACACACAGGTAGCCTGACGGTTAGAGCGTTGGGGTTGCTGGTTCGAATACCAGACCTGACAAGGTGATAAATATGTTGCTGTGCCCTTGAGCATTGCACTTAACCCTAATTGCTCCAGGTGCGCTGGACAATGGTGACCCTGGCTGTGACCCCACTCCCTGCGTGTGTCTCAGGGGGAGTTGGGATATGCAAGAAACACATTTGTTACAGTTTTTCTTCAATTGCTAACAAGCATTGGTCAATACTGAAGCCACTTTTTCAAAACTCTTCACACAGTCTGCATTACCAACATGCATCTTGGCCAAACACTTAATCTCACCTCCAAAACTCACTCAAACGACCAAAACACTTCATACATGTCTCAAAATAAGCTCGTTTGACCATAACACTGGCAACAGTTCTCACTTAGAAAGCATACATTGTCACTCATAACACACTGACCTCAAAACACTAACAGGGACCATTACATACATTATGAACTTTTCTCTTTGAAGTTTGAATGGTTTGTCACATAAATCAGTATTTCATTATAGAATAAGAATAACACCTTTTCACTTTATTGACTGTACTAAAGTATAGGGAACAAGAATGAACCAGAAATGCAGCAATTTGCTTCAATAACCTTAATTTTTTCTATATCTTTGCAAATATTAATTTACTTGTAAAAAATAAAAAGTTGAAACAAAAAACAAATTCAAGAAATTCCAGGGCTGCAATAATAATTACAAAAAACCATCATCAACATGTATAGTATAATCACTCATACTGTACAGTACTGTGAGGGGTCTAGTTCTCATCAACATGTATAGTATAATCACTCATACTGTACAGTACTGTGAGGGTTCTAGTTCTCATCAACATGTATAGTATAATCACTCATACTGTACAGTACTGTGAGGGTTCTAGTTCTCATCAACATGTATAGTATAATCACTCATACTGTACAGTACTGTGAGGGTTCTAGTTCTCATCAACATGTATAGTATAACACTCATACTGTACAGTACTGTGAAGGTTCTAGTTCTCATCAACATGTATAGTATAACACTCATACTGTACAGTACTGTGAGGGTTCTAGTTCTCATCAACATGTATAGTATAACACTCATACTGTACAGTACTGTGAGGGTTCTAGTTCTCATCAACATGTATAGTATAATCACTCATACTGTACAGTACTGTGAGGGTTCTAGTTCTCTTCAACATGTATAGTATAATCACTCATACTGTACAGTACTGTGAGGGTTCTAGTTCTCATCAACATGTATAGTATAATCACTCATACTGTACAGTACTGTGAGGGTTCTAGTTCTCATCAACATGTATAGTATAATCACTCATACTGTACAGTACTGTGAGGGTTCTAGTTCTCATCAACATGTATAGTATAACACTCATACTGTACAGTACTGTGAGGGTTCTAGTTCTCATCAACATGTATAGTATAACACTCATACTGTACAGTACTGTGAGGGGTCTAGTTCTCATCAACATGTATAGTATAATCACTCATACTGTACAGTACTGTGAGGGTTCTAGTTCTCATCAACATGTATAGTATAATCACTCATACTGTACAGTACTGTGAGGGTTCTAGTTCTCATCAACATGTATAGTATAATCACTCATACTGTACAGTACTGTGAGGGTTCTAGTTCTCATCAACATGTATAGTATAACACTCATACTGTACAGTACTGTGAGGGTTCTAGTTCTCATCAACATGTATAGTATAACACTCATACTGTACAGTACTGTGAGGGTTCTAGTTCTCATCAACATGTATAGTATAACACTCATACTGTACAGTACTGTGAGGGTTCTAGTTCTCATCAACATGTATAGTATAACACTCATACTGTACAGTACTGTGAGGGTTCTAGTTCTCATCAACATGTATAGTATAATCACTCATACTGTACAGTACTGTGAGGGTTCTAGTTCTCATCAACATGTAGTATAATCACTCATACTGTACAGTACTGTGAGGGTTCTAGTTCTCATCAACATGTATAGTATAATCACTCATACTGTACAGTACTGTGAGGGTTCTAGTTCTCATCAACATGTATAGTATAATCACTCATACTGTACAGTACTGTGAGGGTTCTAGTTCTCATCAACATGTATAGTATAACACTCATACTGTACAGTACTGTGAGGGTTCTAGTTCTCATCAACATGTAGTATAATCACTCATACTGTACAGTACTGTGAGGGTTCTAGTTCTCATCAACATGTATAGTATAATCACTCATACTGTACAGTACTGTGAGGGTTCTAGTTCTCATCAACATGTGTAGTATAATCACTCATACTGTACAGTACTGTGAGGGTTCTAGTTCTCATCAACATGTATAGTATTATCACTCATACTGTACAGTACTGTGAGGGTTCTAGTTCTCATCAACATGTATAGTATAACACTCATACTGTACAGTACTGTGAGGGTTCTAGTTCTCATCAACATGTAGTATAATCACTCATACTGTACAGTACTGTGAGGGTTCTAGTTCTCATCAACATGTAGTATAATCACTCATACTGTACAGTACTGTGAGGGTTCTAGTTCTCATCAACATGTATAGTATAATCACTCATACTGTACAGTACTGTGAGGGTTCTAGTTCTCATCAACATGTAGTATAATCACTCATACTGTACAGTACTGTGAGGGTTCTAGTTCTCATCAACATGTAGTATAATCACTCATACTGTACAGTACTGTGAGGGTTCTAGTTCTCATCAACATGTATAGTATAACACTCATACTGTACAGTACTGTGAGGGTTCTAGTTCTCATCAACATGTACTATAATCACTCATACTGTACAGTACTGTGAGGGTTCTAGTTCTCATCAACATGTAGTATAATCACTCATACTGTACAGTACTGTGAGGGTTCTAGTTCTCATCAACATGTATAGTATAACACTCATACTGTACAGTACTGTGAGGGTTCTAGTTCTCATCAACATGTATAGTATAATCACTCATACTGTACAGTACTGTGAGGGTTCTAGTTCTCATCAACATGTGTAGTATAACACTCATACTGTACAGTACTGTGAGGGTTCTAGTTCTCATCAACATGTATAGTATAATCACTCATACTGTACAGTACTGTGAGGGTTCTAGTTCTCATCAACATGTATAGTATAATCACTCATACTGTACAGTACTGTGAGGGTTCTAGTTCTCATCAACATGTATAGTATAACAGTCATACTGTACAGTACTGTGAGGGTTCTAGTTCTCATCAACATGTATAGTATAATCACTCATACTGTACAGTACTGTGAGGGTTCTAGTTCACATCAACATGTATAGTATAATCACTCATACTGTACAGTACTGTGAGGGTTCTAGTTCACATCAACATGTATAGTATAATTACTCATACTGTACAGTACTGTGAGGGTTATAGTTCTCATCAACATGTATAGTATAATCACTCATACTGTACAGTACTGTGAGGGTTCTAGTTCTCATCAACATGTAGTATAATCACTCATACTGTACAGTACTGTGAGGGTTCTAGTTCTCATCAACATGTATAGTATAATCACTCATACTGTACAGTACTGTGAGGGTTCTAGCTCTCATCAACATGTATAGTATAATCACTCATACTGTACAGTACTGTGAGGGATCTAGTTCTCATCAACATGTAGTATAATCACTCATACTGTACAGTACTGTGAGGGTTCTAGTTCTCATCAACATGTATAGTATAATCACTCATACTGTACAGTACTGTGAGGGTTCTAGCTCTCATCAACATGTATAGTATAATCACTCATACTGTACAGTACTGTGAGGGTTCTAGTTCTCATCAACATGTATAGTATAACACTCATACTGTACAGTACTGTGAGGGTTCTAGTTCTCATCAACATGTAGTATAATCACTCATACTGTACAGTACTGTGAGGGTTCTAGTTCTCATCAACATGTATAGTATAATCACTCATACTGTACAGTACTGTGAGGGTTCCAGTTCTCATCAACATGTAGTATAATCACTCATACTGTACAGTACTGTGAGGGTTCTAGTTCTCATCAACATGTATAGTATAACAGTCATACTGTATAGTACTGTGAGGGTTCTAGTTCTCATCAACATGTATAGTATAACAGTCATACTGTACAGTACTGTGAGGGTTCTAGTTCTCATCAACATGTAGTATAATCACTCATACTGTACAGTACTGTGAGGGTTCTAGTTCTCATCAACATGTATAGTATAACAGTCATACTGTACAGTACTGTGAGGGTTCTAGTTCTCATCAACATGTATAGTATAACACTCATACTGTACAGTACTGTGAGGGTTCTAGTTCTCATCAACATGTAGTATAATCACTCATACTGTACAGTACTGCGAGGGTTCTAGTTCTCATCAACATGTATAGTATAACACTCATACTGTACAGTACTGTGAGGGTTCTAGTTCTCATCAACATGTAGTATAATCACTCATACTGTACAGTACTGTGAGGGTTCTAGTTCTCATCAACATGTATAGTATAATCACTCATACTGTACAGTACTGTGAGGGTTCCAGTTCTCATCAACATGTAGTATAATCACTCATACTGTACAGTACTGTGAGGGTTCTAGTTCTCATCAACATGTATAGTATAACAGTCATACTGTATAGTACTGTGAGGGTTCTAGTTCTCATCAACATGTATAGTATAACAGTCATACTGTACAGTACTGTGAGGGTTCTAGTTCTCATCAACATGTAGTATAATCACTCATACTGTACAGTACTGTGAGGGTTCTAGTTCTCATCAACATGTATAGTATAACAGTCATACTGTACAGTACTGTGAGGGTTCTAGTTCTCATCAACATGTATAGTATAACACTCATACTGTACAGTACTGTGAGGGTTCTAGTTCTCATCAACATGTATAGTATAACACTCATACTGTACAGTACTGTGAGGGTTCTAGTTCTCATCAACATGTAGTATAATCACTCATACTGTACAGTACTGTGAGGGTTCTAGTTCTCATCAACATGTATAGTATAATCACTCATACTGTACAGTACTGTGAGGGTTCTAGTTCTCATCAACATGTATAGTATAATCACTCATACTGTACAGTACTGTGAGGGTTCTAGTTCTCATCAACATGTAGTATAATCACTCATACTGTACAGTACTGTGAGGGTTCTAGTTCTCATCAACATGTATAGTATAATCACTCATACTGTACAGTACTGTGAGGGTTCTAGTTCTCATCAACATGTATAGTATAATCACTCATACTGTACAGTACTGTGAGGGTTCTCATCAACATGTATAGTATAATCACTCATACTGTACAGTACTGTGAGGGTTCTAGTTCTCATCAACATGTATAGTATAATCACTCATACTGTACAGTACTGTGAGGGGTCTAGTTCTCATCAACATGTATAGTATAATCACTCATACTGTACAGTACTGTGAGGGTTCTAGTTCTCATCAACATGTATAGTATAACAGTCATACTGTACAGTACTGTGAGGGTTCTAGTTCTCTTCAACATGTATAGTATAATCAATCATACTGTACAGTACTGTGAGGGTTCTAGTTCTCATCAACATGTATAGTATAATCACTCATACTGTACAGTACTGTGAGGGTTCTAGTTCTCATCAACATGTATAGTATAATCACTCATACTGTACAGTACTGTGAGGGTTCTAGTTCTCATCAACATGTATAGTATAACAGTCATACTGTACAGTACTGTGAGGGTTCTAGTTCTCATCAACATGTATAGTATAACAGTCATACTGTACAGTACTGTGAGGGTTCTAGTTCTCATCAACATGTATAGTATAATCACTCATACTGTACAGTACTGTGAGGGTTCTAGTTCTCATCAACATGTATAGTATAATCACTCATACTGTACAGTACTGTGAGGGTTCTAGTTCTCATCAACATGTGTAGTATAACACTCATACTGTACAGTACTGTGAGGGTTCTAGTTCTCATCAACATGTATAGTATAATCACTCATACTGTACAGTACTGTGAGGGTTCTAGTTCTCATCAACATGTATAGTATAACACTCATACTGTACAGTACTGTGAGGGTTCTAGTTCTCATCAACATGTATAGTATAACACTCATACTGTACAGTACTGTGAGGGTTCTAGTTCTCATCAACATGTATAGTATTAATCACTCATACTGTACAGTACTGTGAGGGTTCTAGTTCTCATCAACATGTATAGTATTAATCACTCATACTGTACAGTACTGTGAGGGTTCTAGTTCTCATCAACATGTATAGTATAATCACTCATACTGTACAGTACTGTGAGGGTTCTAGTTCTCATCAACATGTATAGTATAATCACTCATACTGTACAGTACTGTGAGGGTTCTAGTTCTCATCAACATGTATAGTATTATCACTCATACTGTACAGTACTGTGAGGGTTCTAGTTCTCATCAACATGTATAGTATAACAGTCATACTGTACAGTACTGTGAGGGTTCTAGTTCTCATCAACATGTATAGTATAACAGTCATACTGTACAGTACTGTGAGGGTTCTAGTTCTCATCAACATGTATAGTATAATCACTCACCCTAACCCTAACTAGAACCCTCACAGTACTGTACAGTATGAGTGATTATACTACATGTTGATGAGAACTAGAACCCTCACAGTACTGTACAGTATGAGTGTTATACTATACATGTTGATGAGAACTAGAACCCTCACAGTACTGTACAGTATGAGTGATTATACTATACATGTTGATGAGAGCTAGAACCCTCACAGTACTGTACAGTATGAGTGATTATACTATACATGTTGATGAGAACTAGAACCCTCACAGTACTGTACAGTATGACTGTTATACTATACATGTTGATGAGAACTAGAACCCTCACAGTACTATACAGTATGACTGTTATACTATACATGTTGATGAGAACTAGAACCTCACAGTACTGTACAGTATGAGTGATTATACTACATGTTGATGAGAACTGAACCCTCACAGTACTGTACAGTATGAGTGATTATACTATACATGTTGATGAGAACTAGAACCCTCACAGTACTGTACAGTATGAGTGATTATACTACATGTTGATGAGAACTGGAACCCTCACAGTACTATACAGTATGAGTGATTATACTACATGTTGATGAGAACTAGAACCCTCACAGTACTGTACAGTATGACTGTTATACTATACATGTTGATGAGAACTAGAACCCTCACAGTACTGTACAGTATGACTGTTATACTATACATGTTGATGAGAACTAGAACCCTCACAGTACTGTA
>NC_052311.1:62872396-62906223 GCF_016432855.1 Salvelinus namaycush | reverse complement strand
GGGTTCTAGTTCTCATCAACATAGTTCTCAATTCAACAGGTTATAATTATAATCACTTCATACTGTACAGTACTGTGAGGGTTCTAGCTCTCATCAACATGTATAGTATAATCACTCATACTGTACAGTACTGTGAGGGGTCTAGTTCTCATCAACATGTAGTATAATCACTCATACTGTACAGTACTGTGAGGGTTCTAGTTCTCATCAACATGTATAGTATAACACTATACTGTACAGTACTGTGAGGGTTCTAGTTCTCTTCAACATGTATAGTATAATCACTCATACTGTACAGTACTGTGAGGGATTCTAGTTCTCATCAACATGTATAGTATAATCACTCATACTGTACAGTACTGTGAGGGTTCTAGTTCTCCTCAACATGTATAGTATAATCACTCATACTGTACAGTACTGTGAGGGTTCTAGTTCTCATCAACATGTATAGTATAATCACTCATACTGTACAGTACTGTGAGGGTTCTAGTTCTCATCAACATGTATAGTATATCACTCATACTGTACAGTACTGTGAGGGTCTAGTTCTCATCAACATGTAGTATAATCACTCATACTGTACAGTACTGTGAGGGTTCTAGTTCTCATCAACATGCTATAGTATAATCACTCATACTGTACAGTACTGTGAGGGTTCTAGTTCTCATCAACATGTATAGTATAATCACTCATACTGTACAGTACTGTGAGGGTTCTAGTTCTCATCAACATGTATAGTATAACACTCATACTGTACAGTACTGTGAGGGTTCTAGTTCTCATCAACATGTATAGTATAATCACTCATACTGTACAGTACTGTGAGGGTTCTAGTTCTCATCAACATGTATAGTATAACACTCATACTGTACAGTACTGTGAGGGTTCTAGTTCTCATCAACATGTGTAGTATAACACTCATACTGTACAGTACTGTGAGGGTTCTAGTTCTCATCAACATGTATAGTATAATCACTCATACTGTACAGTACTGTGAGGGTTCTAGTTCTCATCAACATGTATAGTATAATCACTCATACTGTACAGTACTGTGAGGGTTCTAGTTCTCATCAACATGTATAG
Organism: Salvelinus namaycush; assembly: GCF_016432855.1. NCBI lineage: Eukaryota > Metazoa > Chordata > Actinopteri > Salmoniformes > Salmonidae > Salvelinus > Salvelinus namaycush. Next base: position 62,905,140 of record NC_052311.1, on the reverse strand, counting down.
TATAATCACTCATACTGTACAGTACTGTGAGGGTTCTAGTTCTCATCAACATGTATAGTATAACAGTCATACTGTACAGTACTGTGAGGGTTCTAGTTCTCATCAACATGTTTAGTATAATCACTCATACTGTACAGTACTGTGAGGGTTCTAGTTCTCATCAACATGTTTAGTATAATCACTCATACTGTACAGTACTGTGAGGGTTCTAGTTCTCATCAACATGTGTAGTATAACAGTCATACTGTACAGTACTGTGAGGGTTCTAGTTCTCATCAACATGTATAGTATAACACTCATACTGTACAGTACTGTGAGGGTTCTAGTTCTCATCAACATGTATAGTATAATCACTCATACTGTACAGTACTGTGAGGGTTCTAGTTCTCATCAACATGTATAGTATAACACTCATACTGTACAGTACTGTGAGGGTTCTAGTTCTCATCAACATGTATAGTATAATCACTCATACTGTACAGTACTGTGAGGATTCTAGTTCTCATCAACATGTATAGTATAATCACTCATACTGTACAGTACTGTGAGGGTTCTAGTTCTCATCAACATGTATAGTATAATCACTGATACTGTACAGTACTGTGAGGGTTCTAGTTCTCATCAACATGTAGTATAATCACTCATACTGTACAGTACTGTGAGGGTTCTAGTTCTCATCAACATGTAGTATAATCACTCATACTGTACAGTACTGTGAGGGTTCTAGTTCTCATCAACATGTATAGTATAATCACTCATACTGTACAGTACTGTGAGGGTTCTAGTTCTCATCAACATGTAGTATAATCACTCATACTGTACAGTACTGTGAGGGTTCTAGTTCTCATCAACATGTAGTATAATCACTCATACTGTACAGTACTGTGAGGGTTCTAGTTCTCATCAACATGTATAGTATAATCACTCATACTGTACAGTACTGTGAGGGTTCTAGCTCTCATCAACATGTATAGTATAATCACTCATACTGTACAGTACTGTGAGGGTTCTAGTTCTCATCAACATGTATAGTATAATCACTCATACTGTACAGTACTGTGAGGGTTCTAGTTCTCATCAACATGTATAGTATAATCACTCATACTGTACAGTACTGTGAGGGTTCTAGTTCTCATCAACATGTATAGTATAATCACTCATACTGTACAGTACTGTGAGGGTTCTAGTTCTCATCAACATGTATAGTATAATCACTCATACTGTACAGTACTGTGAGGGTTCTAGTTCTCATCAACATGTATAGTATAACACTCATACTGTACAGTACTGTGAGGATTCTAGTTCTCATCAACATGTAGTATAACACTCATACTGTACAGTACTGTGAGGGTTCTAGTTCTCATCAACATGTATAATATAATCACTCATACTGTACAGTACTGTGAGGATTCTAGTTCTCATCAACATGTAGTATAACACTCATACTGTACAGTACTGTGAGGATTCTAGTTCTCATCAACATGTATAGTATAATCACTCATACTGTACAGTACTGTGAGGGTTCTAGTTCTCATCAACATGTATAGTATAATCACTCATACTGTACAGTACTGTGAGGGTTCTAGTTCTCATCAACATGTATAGTATAATCACTCATACTGTACAGTACTGTGAGGGTTCTAGTTCTCATCAACATGTATAGTATAACACTCATACTGTACAGTACTGTGAGGGATCTAGTTCTCATCAACATGTAGTATAACACTCATACTGTACAGTACTGTGAGGGTTCTAGTTCTCATCAACATGTATAGTATTATCACTCATACTGTACAGTACTGTGAGGATTCTAGTTCTCATCAACATGTATAGTATAATCACTCATACTGTACAGTACTGTGAGGATTCTAGTTCTCATCAACATGTATAGTATAATCACTCATACTGTACAGTACTGTGAGGGTTCTAGTTCTCATCAACATGTATAGTATAATCACTCATACTGTACAGTACTGTGAGGGTTCTAGTTCTCATCAACATGTATAGTATAATCACTCATACTGTACAGTACTGTGAGGATTCTAGTTCTCATCAACATGTAGTATAATCACTCATACTGTACAGTACTGTGAGGGTTATAGTTCTCATCAACATGTATAGTATAACACTCATACTGTACAGTACTGTGAGGGTTCTAGTTCTCATCAACATGTAGTATAATCACTCATACTGTACAGTACTGTGAGGGTTCTAGTTCTCATCAACATGTATAGTATAACACTCATACTGTACAGTACTGTGAGGGTTCTAGTTCTCATCAACATGTAGTATAATCACTCATACTGTACAGTACTGTGAGGGTTCTAGTTCTCATCAACATGTATAGTATAATCACTCATACTGTACAGTACTGTGAGGGTTCTAGTTCTGCCTCTCTCCTGCATTTGGCCACAAGTTCTCATCAACATCACATCTTATGTTTTCTCTGGTGATGCATCTTGGAAAGTATCTCCTGGAATGTCTAATCCAACCCTGGCAGTCTTCAGGAGAAGTGTCTCCACACCCTGGCAGTCTTCAGGAGAAGTGTCTCCACACCCCGCATTCACGTACAGTAAGGACATCTGGTCATGTGGATAGTGGTCATAAACCTTCCACCTCCACGCAGAGAAAAACTTCTCTATGGGGTTTAGGAAGGGGGAGTATGGAGGCAGGAATAGTACTGACATCCTGGGATGTGACTGCAGCAGAGTGGTGGAATGCCACATTATCCCACACAACAACAAAGGTAGGGGAGTTTGTTGCCTCTCTCCTCCGCTGTCGATTATGCAGGTCATCCAGAAAATAAATGAGTCTGTCTGTATTTTAGGGACCAATGAGTGGTTTGTGTAACAGCAAACTATCATTGGACAGTGCTGCACACATTGTGAAGTTAGCTCCTCTCTGGCCTGGGTCATCCACGGTTGCTCTCTGTCCAATCACATTTCTTCCCCTGCGGCGTGTTTTTGCCAGGTTGAATCCAGTTTCATCCACAAAGATGAATGTATGTGCAGTTTGCCTGGCTTCCATCTCCATTACTCTCTAAAATACAGTAAATCCACAGCTTTACAGTACTTTACATGTGTATGTATTGAACAGACATCTTACCTGGACATATTGATACCGGAGTTCTCTCACAGGTTCACCTTTTCTCTCAAATAGTACAACTGCTTCATCCTTATCTTATGTTTCTCTGGGACTCTGGCCATTGTCGTTGTGCTGACCGTATTCACATTCCCAAAAGTGATATTGTCTGCCAGCCCCTGTCCCGAATTTCCCACAGTTTTATTGCATTATTCCAACTATCATGTCAACAATGGCAATATCCTGCCCATCTGATAATATTCTGCCTCTCCCTCCTGTGGGAGGCAACCTTTGGATCCTACTGAAAAACAAAAAACAATCAATATATTTCCAAATGTCAGTACATGAAAAATGTGAACATACTGTATTGTACTGTAATATATAGTTCAAGAGAGACCATGGTTTACAACATGGTCAATAATTGTGGCCCTTAACTCATCAGAGACCACCGCTCTAGGTCTTCCTCTCCGTTGCCCTCCACACATTCTCCCTCTCCCTGTCACTCTTCTTTCCCCAACAACCTGTCTTCCTCTCCGTTGTCCTCCCTCTCCCTGTCACTCTTCTTTCCCCACCAACCTGTCTTCCTCTCCGTTGTCCTCCACGCATTCTCCCTCTCCCTGCCACTCTTCTTTCCCCACCAACCTGTCTTCCTCTCCGTTGCCCTCCCTCTCCCTGCCACTCTTCTTTCCCCACCAACCTGTCTTCCTCTCCGTTGTCCTCCACGCATTCTCCCTCTCCCTGCCACTCTTCTTTCCCCACCAACCTGTCTTCCTCTCCGTTGTCCTCCACGCATTCTCCCTCTCCCTGCCACTCTTCTTTCCCCAACAACCTGTCTTCCTCTCCGTTGTCCTCCACACATTCTCCCTCTCCCTGCCACTCTTCTTTCCCCACCAACCTGTCTTCCTCTCCGTTGTCCTCCACGCATTCTCCCTCTCCCTGACACTCTTCTTTCCCCACCAACCTGTCTTCCTCTCCGTTGTCCTCCACGCATTCTCCCTCTCCCTGCCACTCTTCCTGGATGAACTGCACTACCTGAGCCACTTGTGTGGGTTGTAGACTCCGTCTCATGCTACCACTAGAGTGAGAGCACCGCCAGCATTCAAAAGTGACCAAAACATCAGCCAGGAAGCATAGGAACTGAGAAGTGGTCTGTGGTCACCACCTGCAGAATCACTCCTTTTTTGGGGGTGTCTTGCTAATTGCCTATAATTTCCACCTTTTGTCTATTCCATTTGCACAACAGCATGTGAAATTTATTGTCAATCAGTGTTGCTTCCTAAGTGGACAGTTTGATTTCACAGAAGTGTGATTGACTTGGAGTTACATTGTGTTGTTTAAGTGTTCCCTTTATTTTTTTGAGCAGTGTATATAGTTTTACAGTTGGTGGAGTATGAATGAGAAAAGAGTTCATGGATTTTGGAGAATGTGGTCATTGATGCATTTTGTGTGAAAGCAATGAAAAATTATTCACAGTTTGGTCCAAATACATTTCTGTGTCGCTGACTGTGTGAAAAGTTTTGACAATGTGACTTCAGTTTTGACCAATGCATGTTAGCAATTGGGAAAAAACTGTAAACACTTGTGTGTAACAGGACAAATATATATATTATTATTACACACACACTCTAGCATTTGTAAATAGACAATAAAATCAGTCTTCATTGTTTGTCTGTGTATCTATATGTCCTCAGTATCACCTATAACGGGTCGATGGAGAGTCCAGTTCCTCTGTACCCCACTGACTGTCCCCCTCCTTACGAATTAGTGATGGGACAGAGAGCAGCTAGCCAGGTCAGTGGGGGAATCTGGACATGTTTGCTGGTGTGTGTGTGCGTGCGTGCGTGCGTGCGTGAGTGAGTGAGTGAGTGAGTGAAAGAGAGAGAGTGAACGTGCTAAGCAGGAATACAGGACAATTGCCTCTGTGTATGTTTGTTTGTGTGTGCATGCAGATGTGTGTGTGTCTATTAAACACATGTCCGGTGTGGTTGTCTTTAGGCCACGGTGTTTGACAGCCATGGGAACGAGCTGTCTGGAGAGAGGGCCACATCCACTGCCTTCAGCGGAGAGGGTGAGAGTCACATATGCTACATTCAGCTCTATTATCACGTTTTTACAAGTTTGGTATTGAATGGAGAGTTCCCATGAAGGGCCCATTGACTCTGGTTCTTTACCTACAGTTCAAGTCAGAAGTTTACATACACCTTAGCCAAATACATTTCAACTCAGTTTTTCACAGTTCCTGACATTTAATCCTAGTAAAAAAAAGAATCTGAGGTCTTGGCTGATTTCTTTTGATTTTCCCATGATGTCAAGCAAAGAGGCACTGAATTTGAAGGTTGGCCTTGAAATACATCCACAGGTACACCTCAGAAGCCTATCAGAAGCTTCTAAAGCCATGACATAATTTTCTGGAATTTTCCAAGCTGTTTAAAGGCGCAGTCAACTTAGTGTATGTAAACTTCTGACCCACTGGAATTGTGATACAGTGAATTATAAGTGAAATAATCTGTCTGTAAACAATTGTTGGAAAAATTACTTGTGTCATGCACAAAGTAGATGTCTTAACTGACTTGCCAAAACTATAGTTTGTTAACCAGAAATTTGTGGAGTGGTTGAAAAACAAATTTTAATGACTCCAATCTAAGTGTATGTAAACTTCCGACTTCATCTGTAAACAGGCAACACTGCCAATTCATAAATTTAGCCTAATATAAACAAGTAAATGAACCGTCTCCCTCCCTCCCTCCAGTCTCAATGGACAGTGGTTCTCTGTTGATGTCGGAGATCATTGACATCCCAGATGACTCCTCACCTTCAGAGGACTCCTGCCTCGTGGGGGTGAGGGCTAGGGGGGAGAGAGGGAGCACCGGGGGAGTGGAGGGGGGAGACGGGGGAGAAGGAGGGGAGTATGTGAGCTTCCGTGGCCCCCCTCCCCAAGCCCCAGAGAGTCCCCTGGTAGAGAGTCCCCTGGTGGGCCCCAGGGCCAGGCGATGCTACAGAGGAGAGAGGTCCAACTCCTGCTCCTCGTCTAGCACTGCTACAGCTACATACAGGTAAATACAAGGACAATCACACACACAGTTCACAGCCACTTTCTTACAGCTCCTTCTCAAAAGAGAACAACCCTCCCTCTCCCCCCTCTTTGCAGGTCTCCAGTGTTGAGGCGACAGGCTATGTTGGCCAGTAGTTGTTCCCAGTTGGAGCTGCTAGGGGGCGCCACCTCTCACCAGCGCTCCTCTATCCTAGAGAAACGAGTCGGGCCTTGCACCCCTTTACGACGCGGTTCTGCCTCTGCCTCTGCAGCTCCTCCCACTTCCTCATCCTCAGCTGTCAATCAGCAGGGTGGTCAGGGCAACGGCGTGCCCCTCCCTCTACAGCCGTTGTACCTGCGTCGTCAGGGCGGAAGGAGCGAGAGGGGGCATAGTGACGGGCTTCTGCCCCTAGTGAGGTCACACAGCGAGCCTGGTCTCAGCTCTTCTGCTGATACTGGTGGGTACACACACACACACAACACACATGTACAGACATCCAGTGTTAGTGATTTACAACTCACACTATGAACACACTATATAACACTCTATGAACACGCTATGAATACACTATGCAAGAAAGACGTGGTGATAGTTTGCATTTCATATCTATTTCATACCTCCCTCTCTACCTCCCTCTCTCTCCCTCACGCTCTCCTCTTTTCCCTCCCTCTCTCCTCTCTCTCCCTCCCTCTCTCCTCTCTCCCTCCCTTTCTCCTCTCTCCTCTCTTCTCTCTCTTCCTTTCTCCTCCCTCCCTTTCTCCTCTCTCCCTCCTTCTCTCCTCCCTTTCTCAACTCTCCCTCCCTCTCTCATCTCTCCCTCCCTTCTCCCAGCTCCTTCTCTTCTCTCCCCTCCCTCTCTCCTCTTTCCCTCCCGCTCTCCTCTCTCCTTCCCTCTCTGCTCTCTCCCTCCCTCTCTGATCTAGTTGACTTCAGTGGTGGCTCAGTGGGCAGTAAAGGAGTGAGGGAGAACTCTCAGACCTCTACAGACACAGGTGAGAAGGTAAAGGTTAGCGGTTAGAGAAGGCAGTATTGACCACCTTTGGGTTAGACACTACAGATTATAGTTTGTGTCTGTCTTCCCCAGGTCCGTCCTCCGAGGCATGCCTGCTGCCCCGCTCCTCTCTGGTGCCCCCCTCAGCCCTCCTCCCCAGGAAGGGCAGTGTGAAGGCAGCCACCATGGGGCGCACCTTGCCCCTCTCCAAAGGCCCCGCCAACTCTCCCTTGCACCTGCCCAAAGAATGCAACCGCTCTCTTGGGGACCTCAAGGTGTGGCTTAATGGCTGAAAAAGACTAATAACAGCAGCCATATACTCTGCAAAGATACTTATATCTAGAAATGGACATGCTGTATGTAGAACGATTATGCCAGGTCCTCATTTCTCATCCTGTCTCCTTTTCTTCCTGTCAGGTGACGAGGGGGTTGGTGGCTCGCTTCCTGCAGCGCTCCAAACGGAACCTGGCGTCCGCCGCAGAGCATTCTGGGAACACGGGACAGGGTCAGAAAAGGAGAGGCGGAGTAGAGGGCAACGGGACAGACCATCTCCCTTTAGAGCAGGTAACACACACTGACACATATACACACATACAGTAAATACACACACACTCACACACACATACAGACTCACACTAGTGTCTGTCTGTCTGTCTCCAGGTGTTACGTAACTCCTGGGGGGCCAGCCAGGGATCCCACCCCCCACACCCTCATCACCGTGGTCACCACCACTCCCATAGCGACAGCCGCCACAACCGCCGTCATAGCAACCAACCCCCTGTGACGGAGGGGATCCACTTGCGCAGCTGCGGCGACTTAAGCTCCTCCTCCTCTGCGTCGCTATGGCGATTACTGACGGCCAACCCCCCTCACGGGTCATCAGGGGCACTGTATACAGAGTCAGCCCTGTGAGAGGGGGAGGAGGGAGGAAAGATGGGAGGGGAGGGGGAGGAAAAGGAGAGGAGGCAGAAAGTGTACCCACACAGAGGAGAGTGGAGGCATGGTATGGTCTAATGAAGGAGAGATACAAAGGGAGGAGGAGATGTGGAGGATGGCGGGATGAGTTAGACAGGGGAGAGGAAGGATGAAGGAACAGGCTACTAACATATCCTGATGGGCGGTGGAGGGAGTCAGCACTATGAGGAGGGAACGACTGGACCTTTGCTACAGCCTTGTTCCAATACTTTCAACATGCATCCTTCCTCTTTCCCTTCCTCCTTCCCTCCTCCTTCCCCTTGGAGCCCTCCTCTGCACCTGCGCCTGGCCTTCCTTTCCTGAACTTTGACCTCTCAACTAACCTCCTATCTTCAACCTCCACCTAGCCATACTGAACACAACTCTATCTGTCCTCTCCAACTCTCTGGGATCTCTCTCTAACTTCAAGACTAGAGAGGATGGAGAGAAGTAGGATAATAAAGTTTCCCCTAGACTCTGAGCTATGGTCAGTTTAGTGTTTCTCCTCCTAATGGTTAAAATCTAGGATCAGTGGAGCATAAGCTGATCCTAGATCTGTGTCTAAGGTAAACACTTTTCTGGAGCTGTGAACATCACTCTCACACGAACCGCATATTCTCATTAAACTGCTCACTCTTTTTCAAAACTCAAATGTACGTTCATTTGTCCAGCTCTTCATCCGGAGTGAAACTCACTTTAAGTGTTCAAGGAACTCACCTTTTTGTCTTCCACTCGTGAAATGGTTAACCTTCCTTTTCTCCTGATGACGCGGTAAAATGTACAGAAAAATGTACACTCGTTTTGCCCACTGACAGTGAAAGTTTAATGGCCTGCTAGTGTTGCCGTATGTTTACAATCTTACATCGTTATTATTTTAGTATTTTTTTTTGTGGTTAATTTTCTTGAGGTAAAATCAACATGTAATCCTCAACACCCCTTACCTAGTCCATCTCCAAACTGCCTTCAGAAGAAAGGTGCCTCAAACTCAAAACTCATACACCATCTACCCCAAACTCACACACCATCTACCCCAAACTCACACACCATCTACCCCAAACTCACACACCATCTACCCCAAACTCACACACCATCTACCCCAAACTCACACACCATCTACCCCAAACTCACACACCATCAACCCCAAACTCAAAACTCACACACCATCTACCCCAAACTCAAAACTCACACACCATCTACCCCAAACTCAAAACTCACACACCATCTACCCCAAACTCAAAACTCACACACCATCAACCCCAAACTCACACACCATCTACCCCAAACTCAAAACTCACACACCATCAACCCCAAACTCAAAACACACACCATCTACCCCAAACTCAAAACTCACACACCATCTACCCCAAACTCAAAACTCACACACCATCTACCCCAAACCCCAAACTCACACACCATCTACCCCAAACTCAAAACTCACACACCATCTACCCCAAACTCAAAACTCACACACCATCTACCCCAAACTCACACACCATCTACCCCAAACTCACACACCATCTACCCCAAACTCACACACCATCTACCCCAAACTCACACACCATCAACCCCAAACTCAAAACTCACACACCATCTACCCCAAACTCAAAACTCACACACCATCAACCCCAAACTCACACACCATCTACCCCAAACTCAAAACTCACACACCATCAACCCCAAACTCAAAACACACACCATCTACCCCAAACTCAAAACTCACACACCATCTACCCCAAACTCAAAACTCACACACCATCTACCCCAAACCCCAAACTCACACACCATCTACCCCAAACTCAAAACTCACACACCATCTACCCCAAACTCAAAACTCACACACCATCTACCCCAAACTCAAAACTCACACACCATCTACCCCAAACTCAAAACTCACACACCATCTACCCCAAACTCAAAACTAACACACCATCTACCCCAAACTCAAAACTCACACACCATCTACCCCAAACTCAAAACTAACACACCATCTACCCCAAACTCAAAACTCACACACCATCTACCCCAAACTCAAAACTCACACACCATCTACCCCAAACTCAAAACTCACACACCATCTACCCCAAACTCAAAACTCACACACCATCTACCCCAAACTCACCTGTCTAAGAAATCATACTCCCAAACTCGGGATTTCCTGTCTCTGAGATGACCTTGGACATAGCGATTTGATTTGTATGTTATGCTACAACCCCCCATAATGTACTCCAAATGAAACAGGAGCCTTGTTCAAATACTACAACTTCCCTCTTTGTGTATCAAATCGTACAAAAGAACTAACCTCCCCCTAAGAATGACTTTAGCTGCATGTTCTGGCAATGCTTCTTACTTTTCTCCCTTTCTCTCTCTCTCTCTTGCACCCAAAACCTAGTTGCTCTGAGCCTTTGGAAATGTGTTGATATATAGTGAAGGGTCAATGTTGTACTCTTGAACCCAGAGCCGTAGATATACTGAGTTCTAACTAACTATCATCCATGAACTCTGTGGTGTGTCTGGCTCTGGCTGAACGGTTATGTATGATAAATTACACCTCAGTATGATTCCAAAAGCACTAAAGAGATTCTTGCAATAAATGTACAGATACGTTTGTATAGATGTTGGGGATCAGATATTCAGGATGGTAGTTCCAGCAAGACTTAGTGGGAACTATGAGAATCTGGATATTATAGTCTGATACTGGAGGTTGAACGACATAAAGCGTGCAGTATTCTTAGAGGACATACTGTCTGGATTGGACTAGAAAGCTGGCTAACCTCAACCCAGTCGGACAAGAGTTATACACTCAATGGCGATATTGTGAAGACTTAAGTTTTGAATATACACACAATTATGTATGTAACTGATTTAAACACAATACACATATGCACACACACACACAGACACACAACCACACACACACACTCAAACACACAGAAGCACTGAGCTGTGTTAAAAATGTTGCTATAATTTCTACCTCCTATTTTGCACATTGTATAATTGTATGGCTTGAAGTGATAGAGCCTAACTGAATAAACATATTATTCTCTTCAAATATGATACATAAATGTTCTAATGCAAGAACTTTTAATGCAAGTCATGTATTTCAACATATTGAATAAATTATCCACAACATGAAAGTGTTCATGTGTGTAATGTGTTCAAAATGTGTAGTTAGGCTAAACATTTTATAGAAATGCGCTATTCCATTTTATTCTATTCTTATGGAACCACAGATTTAATGTTGCATATTATACACTGCTCAAAAAAATAAAGGGAACACTTAAACAACACAATGTAACTCCAAGTCAATCACACTTCTGTGAAATCAAACTGTCCACTTAGGAAGCAACACTGATTGACAATAAATTTCACATGCTGTTGTGCAAATGGAATAGACAAAAGGTGGAAATTATAGGCAATTAGCAAGACACCCCCAATAAAGGAGTGGTTCTGCAGGTGGTGACCACAGACCACTTCTCAGTTCCTATGCTTCCTGGCTGATGTTTTGGTCACTTTTGAATGCTGGCGGTGCTTTCACTCTAGTGGTAGCATGAGACGGAGTCTACAACCCACACAAGTGGCTCAGGTAGTGCAGCTCATCCAGGATGGCACATCAATGCGAGCTGTGGCAAGAAGGTTTGCTGTGTCTGTCAGCGTAGTGTCCAGAGCATGGAGGCGCTACCAGGAGACAGGCCAGTACATCAGGAGACGTGGAGGAGGCCGTAGGAGGGCAACAACCCAGCAGCAGGACCGCTACCTCCGCCTTTGTGCAAGGAGGAGCAGGTGGAGCACTGCCAGAGACCTGCAAAATGACCTCCAGCAGGCCACAAATGTGCATGTGTCTGCTCAAACGGTCAGAAACAGACTCCATGAGGGTGGTATGAGGGCCCGACGTCCACAGGTGGGGGTTGTGCTTACAGCCCAACACCGTGCAGGACGTTTGGCATTTGCCAGAGAACACCAAGATTGGCAAATTCGCCACTGGCGCCCTGTGCTCTTCACAGATGAAAGCAGGTTCACACGCACATGTGACAGACGTGACAGAGTCTGGAGACGCCGTGGAGAACGTTCTGCTGCCTGCAACATCCTCCAGCATGACCGGTTTGGCGGTGGGTCAGTTATGTTGTGGGGTGGCATTTCTTTGGGGGGCCGCACAGACCTCCATGTGCTCGCCAGAGGTAGCCTGACTGCCATTAGGTACCGAGATGAGATCCTCAGACCCCTTGTGAGACCATATGCTGGTGCGGTTGGCCCTGGGTTCCTCCTAATGCAAGACAATGCTATACCTCATGTGGCTGGAGTGTGTCAGCAGTTCCTGCAAGAGGAAGGCATTGATGCTATGGACTGGCCCGCCCGTTCCCCAGACCTGAATCCAATTGAGCACATCTGGGACATCATGTCTCGCTCCATCCACCAACGCCACATTGCACAACAGACTGTCCAGGAGTTGGCGGATGCTTTAGTCCAGGTCTGGGAGGAGATCCCTCAGGAGACCATCCGCCACCTCATCAGGAGCATGCCCAGGCGTTGTAGGGAGGTCATACAGGCACGTGGAGGCCACACACACTACTGAGCCTCATTTTGACTTGTTTTAAGGACATTACATAGACCTCCCGGGTGGTGCAGTGGTCTAGGGCACTGCACCGCAGTGCTAGCTGCGCCACCAGAGTCTCTGGGTTCGCGCCCAGGCTGGGCTGGGTTCGCGCCCAGGCTCTGTCGCAGCCGGCCGCAACCGGGAGGTCCGTGGGGCGACGCACAATTGGCATAGCGTCGTCCGGGTTAGGGAGGGTTTGGCCGGTAGGGATATCCTTGTCTCAGTAATAAAATGTATGCACTCTACTGTAAGTCGCTCTGGATAAGAGCGTCTGCTAAATGACTAAAATGTAAATGTAATTACATCAAAGTTGGATCAGCCTTTAGTGTGGTTTTCCACTTTAATTTTGAGTGTGACTCCAAATCCAGACCTCCATGGGTTGATACATTTGATTTCCATTGATACTTTTTGTGTGATTGTGTTGTCAGCACATTCAACTATGTAAAGAAAAAAGTATTTAATAAGAATATTTCATTCATTCATTCAGATCTAGGATGTGTTATTTTAGTGTTCCCTTTATTTTTTTGAGCAGTGTATATTGTTTCATGTATTAGACTATTAGCCAAGAAACCTCTAACTCATGCTAAGCAATTGATTGGGTTAATGTACATATTTTGAAGGCAGTTCCTTTCACCACAAACTCTCTAAACATCAGACGTGTCCCCATCTAAACTCCTCCTCTTCCGGATTTCTATTGGTTAGTCAGCCCGAAAGCCCATCCTGGTTCGATGGCGTTATCGAATCAAAAGGCTCGATGTCATATGAAGCCTTGTGGTCCCACGGCCCTGCGATCACTCGCGAAGGCTGTCGGGACGTTTAGTTCAGAAGCTATGCGATAAAATAAACGCCAACGTGGTCAAAAACTACAATACACCGAATTCCCAAGTTCTGTGTGCGTCATACTCTCCCATTTGACAGGTAAAGAAACACAAGTGAAGAGGGATTTGCCAAACAGACTGCCACTACGAGCAAGGACAAGATAATCATGGTAAGAAGGGCTGCAGATATTGCAACCTAGTGTGTAATTGCTTATCTAGTAATCTATTCATGAAAGGGATCTAACTCTCAGGCTTGATATCGCTCTGTGTCGTAAATGGCTAGCCAGACAAGTTAATCTGGAGACTAAGCGCTGTCTACTGTAGCTAGGTAACGTTAGCTAGCTAGTTGTATTCTAGCCAAGGTAACTTGCTATTTTTACTAATGTTAGTGGGCCATCTCTATTATTAGACTTTGTTTATCTGGGTCTTTCGAGATAGTGAACACAGACTGTTAGCTATAGTTTCATCTCAAATTCGTCACATTACTGCAGAGAACAGGCTGTTGAAGCTACTGCTGACAGCACCGCTGGGATGTTGCTAGCTGTCATTTACTCTAGTTGTGCAGTTTGCTGTAAAGATGTTCACCCTGTCTGCTTGTGTGTGTAATGAGCTTACAGTTTTAGTTAGTTAGCTACATTGGTATAGCCAACTAACTTAGTACTGTTAGCTAACAAACTGAGTTGTTGACAATGTGAAATATGTTTCTGTATAAGCATTTTTTGGGGGGGGGGGGGGGGGGGGGGGGGTTTAAGCACAAACCAGACCTTGTACTAAAATGTGATTCTTTGGAAACTAATGCTGTTTTCTATCTCCTTGACTTTCCCTCATAATCTGAAATGTCCTCTGCTCTCAGGGTGACAGTAGTTGCAGCAACGGGACCCACCACTCGGGGGCGGTGCAGTCAGACCCACAGCTGTTTGAGGCCCAGTTTGAGGAGCTGGTGACCGAGCTCACAGAGCAGGACCTCACAGACTCTGTCCTCGCTGACGCTCTCAACAGACTCCGAGAGGTAAGGGTTGTGAGACCATAGGAATTTAAAAAACCACTCTTTCTCCTTCAGATCTATGAGAAGTGTCTAGGGGTAGTTGCTAGGGTTTGATTTGAGAAATTGAGATGTGCAAAGATGCCATACAACTCATCTCTATTTCTCTGTCTCTCTTTCTCTTAGGTGTTGCATTACAACACTCCTGGAGGAAAAAGAAACAGAGGTCTGTCTGTGATTGGCTCTTTGAGGGAGCTTGTTCCTCCCACTGAGCTGACCCAGGATGCTGTGCGACGGGCCCTGCTGGTTGGCTGGTGCATTGAGCTGGTGAGAGACACACACACTCAGTTATTGCATCAATTAGCACTTTGCTGAGGTACCACAGTGAAGTGACTAACACTGACTTTTTATTTCTCTCTCTCTCCTCTCTCAGCTCCAGGCGTTCTTCCTGGTAGCTGATGACATCATGGATGCTTCAGTGACTCGGAGAGGTCAGCCCTGCTGGTACAAGAGGGTGAGACTGACTAATGTTATCGCTCTCACAAGAATTGTAGTCTAATCTAAAAGCATTGTTATGGTCAGCCAACTGGTTTACCCAAAACTAACTGTAAGCTTACATCAACTTCCATATTGCATCACCTGTCAACATCACCATGTGTCCCTGTTAACGTAGTAGGCTTTAAAGGGTTTGCTCAGTCAGTAACATAGCTGTTGTTTCTCAGGAGAGAGTGGGTCTGGATGCCATCAATGATTCCTTCCTCCTGGAGGGATCCATCTACAGACTACTGCGCAGACACTGCAGGGCACAGCCCTACTACGTACACCTATTGGAGCTCTTCACTGAGGTACACACACACACACTTACACAGCTGACTCTTGTGCTGTAGCTGACTATTGTTTCTCTGTCCCTGTGTGTTTCAGACGTCCTTCCAGACAGAGCTGGGCCAGGCACTGGACCTGATGACCGCTCCTCCTGGTCAAATAGACCTCAACCGCTTCACCATGGAGAGGTTTGTAAGAGAGGGAGGGGGGGGTATAGAGATGGAGGGGTATATGGAGATTTAAGGTACAGGTGATTGGGTGTTGATATAATGAGTGTATGGCTGTTGGTGTTTGGAAGGGTATAATCTTTATTCTTTCTCCCTCCCTCTCCCTCTGTGTCAGATATAAGGCCATAGTAAAGTACAAGACTGCCTTCTACTCCTTCTACCTCCCTGTGGCAGCAGCCATGTACATGGTGAGTGTTTAGTGTTGTAACGTCTGGTCAGTCTCATTATACAAGGTGCAGAAACTGTAACTTATAGAACTAATGAATAATTCCCAGGCGGGCATCGACAGTGAAGAGGAACACAACAACGCCAAACACATCTTACTGGAGATGGGAGAGTTCTTCCAGATACAGGTGAGACCACAGTAATTCTATGAGACTGACACACACACGAACAATGTCATAACAGCATTGTTTTACAATGTTTCTCTGTTGCCAGGATGACTACCTGGATTGCTATGGCGACCCGGCTGTGACAGGGAAGATTGGAACAGACATCCAGGACAACAAATGCGGCTGGCTGGTGGTGACCGCTCTAGGGGTCATGACCCCGGAACAAAGGGCAGAGCTGGAGGTGAGAGGTCACAGTTGAGAGTCAAGCCATGATGGATGGAGGATTAAGGGAATGAATGCATTTATTTACTTCTTTACATAGCTCAATACAGTAAACTGCTCTGACTAGACTCTCTGGTGAGAAATAATTCACTTTTATTTTCCTCTTCCAGTCATGTTATGGTCGGCATGACAGTGTGGAGAAGGTGAAAGCACTGTACAACACCCTACAGATGACCACCCTGTACCACCAATACGAAGACGACAGCTATCAGCGCTTACAGAAACTCATCACGCGTCACGCCCAAAACCTTCCACACGCAGTTTTCCTCAACTTCGCCAAGAAAATCTACAAGAGAAACAAGTGAAGACTATGATGAGGGGACTGTTTTTATTTAGTGTGTGTTGCACTGTAGCTTGGACTGAGGGCTAGTTGGTGTGGCTGCTTCCATTTCGGTCCCTTGCCTCTTCCCCTTGCTCCTACCCCTTCAGTGAACACCATGGTGTTAAGGGATGGGGCAGGGCTCTCCAACCCTGGTCCTGGAGAGCTACCATCCTGTAGGTTTTTGCTCCAACCCTAATCTAACGCACCTGATTGTAATAAGAGTGGAAACCTACAGGAGGGTAGCTCTCCAGGAACAGCGTTGGAGAGCCCTGGGTTAGGTTAAGGGTCTAGGGACCTAAATAGAACAAGGCTTTAGTTTGGACTGCGAGTGAGCCTGGTTGAGATTAGACCAGTCACTCTTAAACCTGGTCTTTAAGGACCCCTGTGTGTGCCCATTTTGTTCTCCATAATATGATTTTCAATTATGTACAGAATAACTGATTACTCAAACTGGGAATACCATGTCATCAAAAAAGTATGTCTGTCTCTGTATCAATCTCTTTATTTATTGATGATGATGTGAGTATGACATCATGTCACTGTTAGGTACTGTCTGCTCTAGAATCCTGTGGATTTGATGATGATGGAAGGGAGAGACATCATTATTGGTTGATGATCACATCAATCAGGATGACAACCTGGGGCCCTGTTTAGCAGAGGGCTCTGGTCTCTACCGGCAGAGGGCTCTGGTCTCTACCGGCAGAGGGCTCTGGTCTCTACCGGCAGAATGGTTTAGTAGAGTGTAGTCTATCAGTAGAGTGAATGGACTCGAGTAGGAAGCTTCCTGAAAGGAACAATCCTGCTGTCTCTCACACCATGTTCTGTCTTTGTATTTTGTTTTCTCTATATCCCTCTGTGTATAATCATCTCTTTCTGTCTAATTACTACTGTACATCTACCTGCTGCTGACAATATGGCATCTTATTGCTTTTAATAAAGAAATGTGACCAACATGGGTTTGGAATTCAGACCTTTTGTGGAAAACAATATATAGTACAGCGAGCTCTGACATTGTGTATGGCTTTCCATCATGATTCATAAAGACAATGAGTCTAATTTTTCACGGTTCCTGTGTTGAATAGGGAAACAGTGTAGCCCTGTCTTCCTCTGTCAGTGTGAATAGATGACTATACAGCATGTGCTTTTACCATGTTACCTTCCATTTCCACTGAGAATGAAAGAGAATAATAAAGATGAAGGGAGTGTGATGGCGGATAGGAAGAATGATTCCAATACTAGAGATCAAAGAGAATACGGTAGAACATTCTGTAGTGATTGTCTTTTTCTTGGAGGGAGGAAGCGAAGGCTGAGAGGGATGGAAGGAGCTGACAGATGAACAGAGAGGGAGATTGATTGGTGAGGCAGAAGAGGGGTGTGGTCCCGGCGGAGGAGCTAGAGAAAGAGGCGGATGACGAAAGATAAGGAGGTGGTCGCGAGAGGAGAGAGCTCTCGCTTTAACCCGTGGAGAGGCTGTTCGTTGGTCGGACGGGGTTGCGCGCGCTCGCATCCGTTTACCGAGAACGGGATCCAGCATCTCCATCTTCTCCTCAACCGAGCCGATGGTGAGTCAAATATCTCACAATCATATGATTATAGGTGTTGTTGATCAAATGCTCTCTATTTACCGAGATCTAGGCTATACGTTTTGCTATGCTTTCAACACCTGCCCACATCCCCAGATCCAGTTAACCAATGTCGATAACCGTTTTCTTGATTTATAGCCTATCGTTGTTTACTAGAATGACAGACATAATCATGTTATAGTTAATTTAATAAACATTGCGATACATTTTGTCATAGTAGCGGGGGGGTGGCTGTGTCAGGACGATGCGGCTTGAGGTACCCCCCTCCCCCGGTCTCCATCCGCCACTTCAGGTCGATAAATCCGATGGTAAATACCGAAAATTCAGCAGATGTGCTCTGCGGTTACGGGGCGTTATTCTAACGGTTCTGAACAGGGCGACGTGTCCCAGGCCCGATCTAAGCGCTGTTCAGGTTATGATTTATATGGGCCTACCTTCTTCTCCCCGTTTGATGTGAAGGGCACGGTGCTGCTGTGGAGGAATATGAGCAGTGTGTTTAGCATTGGCAGTGGATGAGTTTTAAACGACTGCCTGTACGTTAGTCATTGCGCAACTGAGGATTTTCTGCTCTAAATAATTTGATCTTGTTTACTAAAGATGTTTGTACTAGGCTATATGTTGGGGCGGCAGGTAGCCTAGTGGTTAGAGCGTTTGGCCAGTAACCGAAAGGTTGCTAGATCGAACCCCTCGAGCTGACAAGGTAAAAAATCTGTCGTTCTGCCCCTGAGCAAGGCAGTGTTCCTAGGCCGTCATAGTAGGTAACAATTTGTTCTTAACTGACTTGCCTAGTTAAATAAATGTCAGCATTTATTTTAATGCAAATAAGCTTAGAATTGAGAGTTAATTTTGATTTATCACGATTCAATTTACTTGGCCTATACTTAACCTATTTGTCAGAGTGAGAGTTACAGTACATCCTTTCTCAAGGGTTTAACGTCATCACTCCATCAAGCTGAATCTCAGACTGGGATGCTGAAGGATGACAATCCTTCATTAGTTCCCAACTCTTTTCATGGGGATCTCCTCTCTATCACTGACATTGAATTTAGGTGTGTGTGTTTGCGTGTGTGTGCGTGTACATGTGTCTGTCTCTCTGTCTGTTTATATATAGAGAGAGGGAGGGAGGATAGGAGTGAGGAGAGATGGATTTAATTTTCATCTAACTAGTCCCAGCACTGAGGAGGTCATTATACAGCAGAAAAGGACCAATAGCTCTATGGAACAAACCAGGGGATGATTTAACTTCTAACATTTCTTATGAACAAGAACAAGCTGGTCCCTTGTGCAGTTAGAGGAACATGGAAGCACAGACTCCTCTCATCTCTATTATCTGCTGTGCCACTATTGACTGCATGTCTCTTTTGATGTTGCAGGATCTTTGGAGTCAAGCCTAGATGTGACTGTCATGTTTTGGATCTCTCCATCCTTTAGATAGAAAACAGAACCCCTGTTTCTATAGAAACAGAAATAATTGACAATTATAAAACTATTATTCCTAAAATGCACTCCTCTAGCCGAACCTTCGCTCCGCCCTTGAGGCCTCGTCGCATCGACACGAGCAGGCGGACCACCACCGCAGCGGAACCAAAGCCACACGGCCCTGTTTCCCAGAGGGAAGACAAAAACATGAACACCATTTCCTCTTCCTCTCCTCGGCGCGCCACCAAAGCGACCCCTGAGTCTTCCAGGACCAGGGTGGGGGTCCAGCCTCGTGCTCCCTTGGGTCAGTCCAGATTGGGTTTACAGAGAAACACAGCTCCCCTCTCTACGACCAAACCCAAACCCAAAAGTGTCCGTGCAGCAGCAGCTGTGTCGAAACGCGCCCCTCCTCCTCCTCTTCTTCCTCATCTGGACCCCAACTGTAATGAACCCAGCCTGCCTTGTCTGTGCTGCGACGGCCATTCCCCCCAGGACAATAACAGTCTGTTCAACCACAACCACAACAACAACAATACCATCTCCATCAGACAGCAGCTGAAGCTTCAGCCCCCTCCACCACCTCCCCTGCTACCCCAGAGACAGGAGGGGACAGGGGGCAAGACCAAGACACAGGCCAGCCCCTCTCAGCCCAAGCCCCAGCCTCAGGTCCTGGCCCCGGCCTGCCCCCCTAATGCCCTGGAACTGGAGAAAGGAAAAAAAGATGAGGAGAATGCAGATGTTAACAAGAACACAGATGTGGTCATAGACAGCAAGAAAGAAACGGAGGAAGAGATGGATAACAAGAAAGAAACAGAGGAGGAAGAGGAAAACAGTGTGGATGTTGAAGTTGATGATGAGGAGGAAGGAGATGATGATGATGATGATGACACGTTGGTCCCATCGTGCTGCGACTGCCCTCCCTCTCTCCTGGATCTCTCCCTGACCTCCTCCACCTCCTCCTCCTCCACTTCCATCAGCTCCTGCTCCGATCTGGAGTCAGACTGCGCCGATCTCTCCACCTCTCTCTCGTCCTCTGGCCACAAGTGGAACGCTGATCTGTCAATCTCTCAGGACGACACTCTCATTCACGTTCCTGAATGCTACCCAGCCTCCCGTTCACCCCCTGTCCTGCTCCTCAACCCCAAACCCCCCTCTGTCTCTAGTTGCCCTTCCCCCCCCCCACACGCCTGCTCCTCAGACGAGGGCTACCCCTCCGCCCCCGCATCCCCCTCCTACCTGGGGGTCAAAGGTCAGACAGGCTTAGGGTCAGAGGTCGCCAAACTAGGCCTCCTGGACTTCCTGGAGTCAGTGGGAGACTTTGGAAAGATGGAGCGCTTTAGCCAGGTGATTCAGGTGGCTCGCTGGGACCTGGAGGGGGATCCTCAGGGGGATCTACTGAGGGATCGACTGGATCACCTGGACCGACTGGAGAGTGTCAACAGGCAGGTGAAGCTGGCCCACATCGCCAGGCTCCATGAGAAGGGACTGGATTTAGGCGATCTGGGCAAGGAGGATCTCTCTGATGTTCTGGATGAGATGGGGAACGTGGATATGTCTTGGAAGCTGTATAAGGGCCGGGGCGGGTCGTTGGGAGATTCCCAGGAGTTCTCTGATGCTGGAGTGGACCTGACAGCACCTTCAGACTGTGACGAGCCCCTGGTCTCACAATCAGAGACCTCTTCGCCCATAGAGCCCCCACCGAGACCCCCCAAACCCCCTGCCCGCTATGCCAGCGTGAACTCTGAACTCCACACCTACATCAACATCAGCCGTGACATCACCCCCTCCGTCTCTGTCTGCACCTCTCCATCCTCATCCCCCACTTTCTATACCTTCAGGTGTGAGAAGGCCCTCCCTCCTTCCCCACGCTCCATCCCCCCTCCTCTTCTCTGTCAGCCCATCCCTTACTTTACTCTCTACAAATCTTCCCCTCTCCCATTCTCCCTCCCCTCCTCCACTCCCCCCATCCCTCCCCCTCGGAGGAAGCACCTAGCCCGTAAGGAGGCTCAGCATCTCGCCACCCTCCAAGCAGGATGCGGGAAGACCCCCCTGTCCCTCCCCCCTCCCACCTCTCGCCCCCCTCCTCTCCCCCCTGCCCCCACCATCTCCAACTCCACCACTCCCCCTGCCATCCCTCCCCCACCCTCTCTCCCCCCTCCTCCCTCTTTCCATGCGTTGGATGATGAGATCCGTAAGCTACTGGTGCTAGCAGGACTGACCCAGGCTGAGCTCCTCAAACTCAGCCCAGAGCTGGGGGTTTGTGTGGGGGGACTGGAGGAGGAGGGAGAGGGAGAGACCCACCACACCTCCAGGCCTGGACAGACACAAGATCTAGGGATGAGGAGAAAAGAGAAGAGGGCTAAGGAGCAGTATGATATAGATGGGTTGGCTGTGGATGGCTGGAGAGATGGAGGAGGGAGGTCAGGGGTGGAGAGGGATAGAGAGACTGATATATTTGGAGGAGTAAAGGAGGATGAGGGAGAGAAAGAGGAGAGCAGAGATGTGTTTAGAACCACGTCTTTCACTGACATGGCGAGAAGGAGGAAGAGAAACAGTGGGTTTGGGGCTAACGTTAGCCTAGCATCTGACTCCTACTACAGCACTGGCAATACCAACACCTCTAACAATGTTCACTTCCAGACTTTCAAATATTCCCCTGTGCTCTCCGAAACCCCTCCCCCTCCTCCCCCGCGTCCCTTACCCCCTGTCCCCCCTACCCTGCCCCCCCTCAAAGTTCTCGCCAACGCTTTACGCCCTGAGCGATTTGATTGGCTCATGGCTTTCTCCCCCGATGGTGAAACCCTGACCCTACCCCCGCCCTTGGAAGTTAGAAAATCCAATGAGGAAACCCTGAAGAAATCTACTTCCGGGTCAACCTCTTCATCTGGGTCAACGTCAGGGTCGGGTTCAAAAGTGATGACCTTCAAGGAACTGCGTAACCGTAGCAAACACAGCTCCCCGGCCTACCAACTAATAACTGAACCGGATCCTGATCCCACAGTCGTAACCCCTGACCCTGACTTCCTCTACAACCTCAAGTGGAGAAGGGAAAAGACGGACAGCGACGGAATCCAATGGGAGTACACCTCCCAGGCCCAGGCCACCTTCCTGCAACCACCTCCCCTCACCTCATTGGCTGCTTTTAGGGAAATGTTCCAGAAAGCAGAGGATGCGATTGGACAACCAGAGTTATGTCCCTCGCAGCAGATTGGGTGCTCAGCCAGTGAAGGGAACCTGTGGAGGATGGATGGACAGAGAAAAGAGGAGGGAGAAAAGAGGAAAGAAGAGGTAGAGGAAGAAGAGGTGCAGGTGAGAGGAACAGCTGATGGAGGAAGAACCTGGGAGTCAAGAACTACAGGTGAGTTAGATGATGATGATGATGATGATGATGATGATGACTATAAGCCTAGTTGCTGACTGTGAGGTGCTGATTTGGGGTGAAAATGTGGAGGTAGTAACAAACTACAGTATTCACTGAAGCCACCTTCCATCTAATATTATGTACACAACACCACGTCTGAAACTGTCCTCTCTTGGGAATAAAAACTAAACCAGCAGAGAGAAGGGTGACAAAAACACGGGGAGAATTCTCCACATTCCAGAGTAGAGGGACAGAGAAGGGGAACAAGAGAGAGATGCATACATAGATGGGTGCAGTGGAATGTCGTTTCTATCTAGGATGGACAGATAGATGATGGAGATGGAAAGGAGGAGAGAGATAGGATTAGATGGGCTGCACTCATTCTTTTTCAGGGATGGACAGGTAAGTGTATGGGGCAGAGTGGGAGAGAGGGAGAAAGAGATGGTGGAATTTCTTCAGTGCTTCCTGTGGGCCAGGTGTGATGTCATCACTGCCTTATTAAATTATTCATGTAATCTGCAGACCGGGGGAAAGTAATGGAGTATCCACAGCTCTCTCCCTCTCTCTCCCCCCATCTCCCTCTCTCTCTCTCTCCCCCCATCTCCCCCTCTCTCTCTCTCTCTCTCTCTCTCTCTCTCTCCCCATCTCCCTCTAGCTCTCTCTCTGTATATCTCTCTTCCTCTTTCTGTCTCTTTCCTCCTCCCTCATTCTCTTTCTATCCTTTTCACTGTTTATACACTGTACTCCGTTCTCTCTGTCTCCCCTTCCCTCTATCATGCCCTCTCTCTCTCCACTATCTGGTGAGTCATTGGTTCATGTTTTGTTGCCTACTTCCTCCTGTCTCTCTTCTGTCCTTGACCTCTCACTCACTCCTTTTTCCTCTATCTTCCATCTTTATTTTTTCCAGACTGTTCTCCCCTTCCCAGAGTGGCTGAGATTCAGCTCAAATCTGATTACTCATACTATAGGCTACCTTTAGAGTGGTTCTTAGTAGAGGTCGACGATTATGATTTTTCAACGCCGATACCAATACCGATTATTGGAGGACCAAAAAAGGGCGATACCGATTAATCGGCCGATTTAAAAAATATATATATATTTGTAATAATGACAATTACAACAATACTGAATGAACAATGAACACTTTTATTTTAACTTAATATAATACATCAATAAAATCAATTTAGTCTCAAATAAATAATGAAACATGTTCAATTTGGTTTAAATAATACAAAAACAAAGTGTTGGAGAAGAAAGTAAAAGTGCAATATGTGCCATGTAAAAAAGCTAATGTTTAAGTTCCTTGCTCAGAACATGGGAACATATGAAAGCTGGTGGTTCCTTTTAACATGAGTCTTCAATATTCCCAGGTAAGAAGTTTTAGGTTGTAGTTATTATAGGACTATTTCTCTCTATACCATTTGTATTTCATATACCTTTGACTATTGGATGTTCTAATAGGTACTTTAGTATTGCCAATCTAGAATAAAAAGAAACGCACACCTATTTAGGCGAGGTGCTGGCTAGCGGAGTAGAAAACTTAAAATAAAGGAGAGCCGCAAACTCTAGGAGCTCAGAGGCAAACATTTTATTACCAACGTTTCGACAGCCAAGCTGTCTTCATCAGGGTATAATCACAAACACTGCGGGATGACTCGTTTATATAGTGTCAAAAGACACACAGGTGTCTGTAATCATGGCCAAGAGTGGCCTAATATCATTGGTTAATTCTCATATTAAAATGGCATACAAAGAGCAGCATACAAAAAACAAATGGATAGCATACGATCATAGATTCATTTCAGACTACACAAGCTTACAAACAGTTACAATGGCAAAGTCCCAATAATCACAAGAATGGCTTCAGATCAAAGTCTACGTTGAGACCGAAGGGAGCAAGGGTCTTTAAGTTAAAGATCCAGGCAGCCTCTCGTTTTAACAATAAATTATCAAGGTCACCCCCTCTCCTAGGGAGGGTGACATGTTCGATGCCAATATAACGCAGAGACGAAATCGAGTGGCCTGCCTCCAAAAAGTGAGCCGCAACTGGGTAAGTCAGGTTTTTGCACCTAATGGTGATTATACTTCAGTATTACCAGCCTAACCTCGGGAGTTGATAGGCTTGAAGTCATAAACAGCGCTGTGCTTGAAGCATTGGGAAGAGCTGCTGGCAAACCCAGTAAAGTGCTGTTTGAATGAATGCTTACGAGCCTGCTGCTGCCTACCATCGCTCAGTCAGACTGCTCTATCAAATCATAGACTTAATTATAACATAATAACACACAGAAATACGAGCCTTAGGTCATTAATATGGTCAAATCCGGAAACTATCATTTCGAAAACAAAATGTTTATTCTTTCAGTGAAATACGGAACCATTCCGTATTTTATCTAACGGGTGGCATCCATAAGTCTAAATATTGCTGTTACATTGCACAACCTTCAATGTTATGTCATAATTATGTAAAATTCAGGCAAATTAGTTCACAATGAGCCTTACGGCCCAAACTGTTGCATATACCCTGACTCTGCGTGCAATGAGCGCAAGAGAAGTGACACAATTTCCCTAATTTAATATTGCCTGCTAACATGAATTTCTTTTAACTAAATATGCAGGTTTAAAAATATATACTTCTGTGTATTGATTTTAATAAAGGCATTGATGTTTATGGTTAGGTACATTCGTGCAACGATTGTGCTTTTTTCGCAAATGCGCTTTTGTTAAATCATCCCCCGTTTGGCGAAGTTGGCTGTCTTTGTTAGTAAGAAATAGTCTTCACACAGTTCGCAACGAGCCAGGCGGCCCAAACTGCTGCATATACCCTGACTCTGTTGCACAGAACGCAAGAGAAGTGACACAATTTCCCTAGTTAAAAGAAATTCATGTTAGCAGGCAATATTAACTAAAATTTGGTACACATTGGTGCAACGACAGTGCTTTTTTCACGAATGCGCTTGTTAAATCACCCGTTTGGCGAAGTAGGCTGTGATTCAATGATAAATGAACAGGCACCGCATCGATTATATGCAACGCATAACAAGCTAGATAAACTAGTAATATCATCAACCATGTGTAGTTAACTAGTGATTATGTTAAGATTGATTGTTTTTTATAAGATAAGTTTAATGCTAGCTAGCAACTTACCGTGGCTCCTTGCTGCACTCGCATAACAGGTAGTCAGCCTCCCACGCAGTCTCCTCATGGAGTGCAATGTAATCGGCCATGATTGGTGTCCAAAAATGCTGATTACCGATTGTTATGAAAACTTGAAATCGGCCCTAATTAATCGTCCATTCCGATTAATCGGTCGACCTCCAGTTCTTAGTTCCATAGGCTGAATACCTCTATTCATCTGTATTTCAATTACACAGCTTTATTGTTTTGATAACAATTTACATTATGTGATTATTGTCTGAAATATATATTTTTCTAATCAAAGGCACAATGTACATTTCAGGAGAAATGCTGAATGTATGTGTGTGTGTGAATGTGTGTGTAGTGTGCTTCCCTCTGGGTGTATGTAAAAGCCAAGTTGTATGGTATTTGTAAACGTAGGAGTTCTGTGTGGTCAGCCCGTCACAGCAGTAGGATAAACTTATCCTAGGTTATGTAGGGCCAACTTCTACCCACAGACTGTAAACAAATAATACAATCCAGACCAGACTATTTGTCACGTGTGCGTGTACAGCTTTAAGAACCAAAGAGGAGGGGCTCCATCTACCAACCAATGGCAGAGACTTATTTCACAGTAGCACAAAAAAGAACAGGAAGTGTAATGTGTGGCTGCATCTGAGAGACAGTCAGATCAATTCAAGGCTAAACCAAGGTATGGTAGTTAACACGCTCTGTGGAGCCTCTATCTCTCTGTCACGGTGATATTAAATGAGACAATGTATTTCTGTGCAGAATGGAGTTCTAGTCAGCATAGGCTATTATCCAATCATCTCCAAGGAGACAGAGAGATAGACAGTGCGCAGCCAGGCAGGAACAGAACTCTCCATAGCCTGACTCAGCGTAACCAACGGTACTCTTCTCTGCTAGAGAGAGGGAAAGAAAAAAAGAGAGAGAAGGTGAAGATAGAGGACAGCATACCACTACTGTACAGAGAGAGAGGGAGAGGACAGCATACCATTACTGTACAGAGAGAGAGAGGACAGCATACCATTACTGTACAGAGAGAGAGAGAGAGGACAGCATACCACTACTGTACAGAGAGAGAGAGAGGACAGCATACCACTACTGTACAGAGAGAGAGAGAGGACAGCATACCACTACTGTACAGAGAGAGAGAGAGGACAGCATACCACTACTGTACAGAGAGAGAGAGAGGACAGCATACCACTACTGTACAGAGAGAGAGAGAGGACAGCATACCACTACTGTACAGAGAGAGAGAGAACAGCATACCACTACTGTACAGAGAGAGAGAGGACAGCATACCACTACTGTACAGAGAGAGAGAGGACAGCATACCACTACTGTACAGAGAGAGAGAGGACAGCATACCACTACTGTATAGAGAGAGAGAGAACAGCATACCACTACTGTATAGAGAGAGAGAGAACAGCATACCACTACTGTACAGAGAGAGAGAGAGAACAGCATACCACTACTGTACAGAGAGAGAGAGAACAGCATACCACTACTGTACAGAGAGAGAGAGAACAGCATACCACTACTGTACAGAGAGAGAGAGAACAGCATACCACTACTGTACAGAGAGAGAGAGAACAGCATACCACTACTGTACAGAGAGAGAGAACAGCATACCACTACTGTACAGAGAGAGAGAGAACAGCATACCACTACTGTACAGAGAGAGAGAGAACAGCATACCACTACTGTACAGAGAGAGAGAGAACAGCATACCACTACTGTACAGAGAGGAGAGAACAGCATACCACTACTGTACAGAGAGAGAGAGAACAGCATACCACTACTGTACAGAGAGAGAGAGAACAGCATACCACTACTGTACAGAGAGAGAGAGAACAGCATACCACTACTGTACAGAGAGAGAGAGAACAGCATACCACTACTGTACAGAGAGAGAGAGAACAGCATACCACTACTGTACAGAGAGAGAGAGAACAGCATACCACTACTGTACAGAGAGAGAGAACAGCATACCACTACTGTACAGAGAGAGAGAGAGAACAGCATACCACTACTGTACAGAGAGAGAGAGAGAACAGCATACCACTACTGTACAGAGATAGAGAACAGCATACCACTACTGTACAGAGAGAGAGAGGACAGCATACCACTACTGTACAGAGAGAGAGAGAACAGCATACCACTACTGTACAGAGAGAGAGAGAACAGCATACCACTACTGTACAGAGAGAGAGAGAGGACAGCATACCACTACTGTACAGAGAGAGAGAGAACAGCATACCACTACTGTACAGAGAGAGAGAGAACAGCATACCACTACTGTACAGAGAGAGAGAACAGCATACCACTACTGTATAGAGAGAGAGAGAGAACAGCATACCACTACTGTACAGAGAGAGAGAGAGAGAGAGAGAACAGCATACCACTACTGTATAGAGAGAGAGAGAGAACAGCATACCACTACTGTACAGAGAGAGAGAACAGCATACCACTACTGTTAGAGAGAGATAGAGACAGATACCACTACTGTACAGAGAGATAGAGAACAGCATACCACTACTGTATAGAGAGAGAGAACAGCATACACACTACTGTCCAGAGAGAGAGAACAGCATACCACTACCTGGACAGAGATGATATAGAGGACAGCATACCACTACTGTATAGAGATTGGAGAGAACAGCATACCACATAACTGTATGAGACGAGATGAGAGAGAAACAGCATACCACTACTGTTATAGAGAGGGGGGGGGAAGAGAAGAACAGCATACCACTACTGTACAGAGATAGAGGACAGCATACACTAATGTTACAGACGAGAGAGAACAGCATACCACTACTGTTACAGAGAGATAGAGAGCGACAGCATACCACTATGTATAGAGAGATTTAGAGAACAGCATACCACTACGTACGAGAGATAGAGAACAGCATACCTTACTGAACAGAGAGATAGAGAACGCATACCACACATACTGAGAGAAGAGAGGAGAGAACAGCATACCACTACTGTATAGAGAGAGGAACAGCATACCACTACGTACAGAGAGAGAGAACAGCATACCACTACTGTACAGAGAGATAGAGAACAGCATACCACTACTGTATAGAGAGAGAGAACAGCATACCACTACTGTATAGAGAGAGAGAACAGCATACCACTACTGTATAGAGAGAGAGAACAGCATACCACTACTGTACAGAGAGAGAGAACAGCATACCACTACTGTACAGAGAGATAGAGAGGACAGCATACCACTACTGTATAGAGAGAGAGAACAGCATACCACTACTGTATAGAGAGAGAGAGAACAGCATACCACTACTGTACAGAGAGACGATAGATGAACAGCATACACTATCTGTAAGAGAGAGAGACACATACATTAACTACGATGGTAGAGAGAGAGCGAAGCATACACTCTGTACAGGAGAGGAACAGCATACCACTACTGTACAGAGCGATATAGAGACAGCATACCACTACGTATCAGAGAGAGAGAGGACAGCATACCACTACTGTAAGAGAGAGAGAAGAGAACAGCATACCACTTACTGGATACTCAGATGAGAGAGAAAGCGATACAACTACTGTACAGAGATAGAGGACAGCATACCACTACTGTACAGAGAGAGAGAGACAGCATACCACTACTGTACAGAGAGATAGAGAGGCCAGCATACCACTACTGTAAGAGAAGAGAGAGCAGCATACCACTACTGTACAGAGAGAGAGAGAACAGCATACCACTACTGTACGAGAGAGAGAGAAGGCAGCATACCACTACTGTATAGAGAGAGAGAACATGCATTACCACTAACTGTACAGAGAGAGAGAGAACCAGCATACCACTACTGTTAGCAGAGAGGAGAGAGAACAGCATACCACTACTGTACAGAGACAGAGAGAACAGTCATACCACTACTGTATAGACGAGAGAGAGATACAGCATACCACTACTGTACAGAGAGATAGAGAACAGCATACCACTACTGTATAGAGAGAGAGAACAG
Source organism: Salvelinus namaycush (assembly GCF_016432855.1). NCBI lineage: Eukaryota > Metazoa > Chordata > Actinopteri > Salmoniformes > Salmonidae > Salvelinus > Salvelinus namaycush. Next base: position 62,875,210 of record NC_052311.1, on the reverse strand, counting down.
CATACCACTACTGTAAGGAGAGAGAACAGCATACCACTACTGTCAAGGAGGAGAACAGCATACCACTACTGTCAGAGAGAGAGAGACGCATACCACTACTGTACAGAGAGATAAGAGAGAACAGCATACCACTACTGTAAGAGAGAGGAGAACAGCATACCACTACTGTAAGAGAGAGAGAGAGAACAGCATACCACTACTGTACAGAGAGAGAGAGACAACAGCATACCACTACTGTACAGAGAGAGAGAGAACAGCATACCACTACTGTACAGAGAGAGAGAGACAGCATACACTACTGTACAGAGAGAGAGAGAGAACAGCATCCACTACTGTACAGAGAGAGAGAGAACAGCATACCACTACTGTACAGAGAGAGAGAACAGATACCACTATCTGTACAGAGAGAGAGTAAGAGACAGCATACACTACTGTACAGAAGATAGAGAGAGCATCATACCACTACTGTACAGATGAGAGAGAGACAGCATACCACTACTGTCGAGAGAGAGAGAGAGCATTACCCTACTGTACAGAGAGAGAGGAACAGCATACCACTACTGGATGAGAGAGAGAGACAGCATACCACTACGTATAGAGAGAGAGAGAGAACAGCATACCACTACTGTATAGAGAGGAGAGAGAACAGCATACCACTCTGTACAGAGAAGAGGAACAGCATACCACTACTGTAATAGAGAGAGACGCATACCTCCTACAGAAGTATAGAGAGAGAGACAGCATACCACTACTGTAAGAAGAGATAGAGAACAGCATACCACTTCTGTACAAGAGAAGAAACAGCATACCACTACTGTACAGAGAGATAGAGACAGCATACCACTACTGTATAGAGAGAGAGAGACAGCAGTAACCACTACTGTATAGAGAGAGAGAACAGCATACCACTACTGTACAGAGAGAGAGAGACAGCATACCACTACTGTACAGAGAGATAAGAGAGACGCATACCACTACTGTATAGAGAGAGAGACAGCATACCACTACTGTATAGAGAGAGAGAGAGAACAGCCATACACTACTGTATATAGAGAGAGAGAACAGCATACCACTACTGTCAGAGAGAGAGGACAGCATACCACTACTGTCAGAGATAGAGAACAGCATACCACTACTGACAGAGAGATAGAGAGGACAGCATACCCTACTGTATAGAGAGAAGAGAACAGCATACCACTACTGTACAGAGAGAGAGACAGCATACCACTACTGTACAGAGAGATAGAGAACAGCATACCACTACTGTATAGAGAGAGAGAGAACGCATACCACTACTGTATAGGAGAGAGAGAGAACAGCATACCACTACTGTATAGAGAAGAGAGAACAGCATACCACTACTGATAGGAGAGAGAGAGGACAGCATACCACTACTGTCATACGAGAGAGAGAGAACAGCATACCACTACTGTATAGAGAGAGAGAGAACAGCATACCACTACTGTATAGAGAGAGAGAGAAGAATACCACTACTGTATAGAGGATAGAGAACGCATACCACTACTGTACAGAGAGGAGAGAGAGAACGCAGACGCACTACTGTATATAGAGAGAAGAACAGCATACCACTACTGTAGAGAGATGAGAACAGCATACCACTACTTGGTTATATGAGAGAGAGAATAGCATACCACTACTGTACAGAGAGAGAGAGACAGCATACCACTACTGTATAGAGAGAGAACGACATACCACTACTGTACAGAGAGAGGAGACAGCATACCACTACTGTAACAGTAGAGAGAGGAGAACAGCATACCCTACTGTATAGAGAGAGAGAACAGCATACCACTACTGTATAGAGAGAGAGAGAACAGCATACCACTACTGTACAGAGAGATAGAGAAAGCATACCACTACTGTACAGAGAGAGAGAGGACAGCATACCACTACTGTACTAAGAGAGGAGAGACAGCATACCACTACTGTACAGTAGAGAGAAGAGAACATAGACATACCACTACTGTAGCAGAGAGAGATGAACAGCAGCATACCACCTACTGTTTACATCGAGAGCAGAGAGAGAGGACAGCATACCACTACTGTATAGAGAGAGAGAACAGCATACCACTACTGTACAGAGAGAGAGAGAGAGAGAACAGCATACCACTACTGTACAGAGAGAGAGAACAGCATACCACTACTGTACAGAGAGAGAGAGAACAGCATACCACTACTGTACTAGAGAGAGAGAACAGCATACCACTACTGTATAGAGAGAGAGAGAGAACAGCATACCACTACTGTACAGAGAGAGAGAGAGAACAGCATACCACTACTGTACAGAGAGAGAGAGAGAGAACAGCATACCACTACTGTATAGAGAGAGAGAACAGCATACCATACGTACGAGGAGATAGAGAGACAGCATACCACTACTGTATAGAGAGAGAGAGAACAGCATACCACTACTGTAAGAGAGAGAGACAGCATACCACTACTGTATAAGAAGAAGAGAGAACAGCATACCACCTACTGTATCAGAGATAGAGAGAGACAGCATACCACTACTGTATAGAGAGAGAGAACAGCATACCCACTACTGTACAGAGAGAGAGAGGACAGCATACCACTACTGTACAGAGAGAGAGAAGCAGCATACCACTACTGTACATAGAGATAGAGAACAGCATACCACAGTACAGAGAGAGAAGGACAGCTACCACTACTGTATAGAGAGGAGAGAACCGCATACCACACTGTACAGAGGAGAGAGAGAGAACAGCATACCACTACTGTACAGAGAGAGAGAGACAGCTACCACTACTGTAATAGGAGAGAGAACAGAATACC